>NC_133324.1:558589227-558604227 GCF_042186555.1 Aquarana catesbeiana
TAAATCTGTCAACAGGATACAGATGTCTGCATACAGTGTTCTTTAGAGTATGTGAACTAACTTCCAGTGGCACCACAAGTATCGGAAAGCTGGGTTGAATAAGGGATGTCTATATGCAGTGTCTTAACAGAATCTAAATGGGCAAATGCCCGCTCACCACACCGGTTACAGAAGCTGCTGACAGCGATGCAGGTGATGATGAAGACTTTTTCAGGAACTCCCTCTGAATCTTCACTCTGGGAATGGCATCTGACCCCATCACCCCACGCCGCGGTCTACCTGCTCGCAGATCCAAGCTGGTGTCCCAAGAGAGCGATCTAGGCCACAGCCATCCTTTTTATATCCTCCTCCCAGCATTTTGTTCTCCTCTTCTCAGCATTCTGGTAGTGGTAGTTCAGGCCAATCTTGCTGGAATTAAAACTTCAGCATTTGGAACTACACATCCCACGATGCTCTTTAAGTTTTGTCTAAAAGGAAATGACACAGGGAGTCCAAGCCAACACTAGAGGGAGACAAACCCACAATAATATTGCTGTACACTGTCCATGAATGGCAAGCATAATAGCCAGCTCCTGGCTACACATAATAGGGCCAATTTAGACAGGAGCCAATTAACCTACCAGCATATGTTTGGAGAGTGGGAGGAAACCAGAGTACCCTGTCTTAACCTAATACCTAAAAATAACATTTAAATCATAAAGAGAATAGTTAGGAATTAATAATTATAAGAGTACTCTTACATTTTTATATAAATGTAGCCTTAACTCTCAGAGATAGGTGTGCAGGCTGTTATTCCCTTGTAACTTATTCCTGTCAAATCAAAACGTGAGACCAGTGTCAGGCTAGAACGCCCTTATTAGAGGCTTCAGGCTTACAGTATAACTCACATTCTGTGTGGGCTACTGGAAAAGAGTAAAACTACATGTAATCCCTATTGCACCTTTGGTATATGGAAGTTTTTATTTTTATCAGCACTGAGCTCAGACAGGAGTCTAGATGGCTCTTAAGCGCTGATGAAAAAAAAAGTAAATTTTCAAAAGATAAGATTGCAATATTACAACAAAATAAAAAGCATAAATTCAGATTATTATATATGCTTTTTCGTGTGTGTGTGTGTAAGACAATAAAAAATATTTTCTGGAAGAGGAGAAGACTCAGGCTGTATTGTCATGCTAGAGAGACCATTGAATAGGAAGGTTTTGGATTCTTTCCCTTTTACTTCTTTCACATCATCTTCATTATCACCAGTGGTCGGCTGGTGCTCAAATTTTTTGGGGGGGCGGAAACAAACTGAAAAATAGTGACCCCCCCCATCAATTGCAGCCTCACTGTGCCCATCAAATGCAGCCACTGTGCCCATCATATGCAGCCACCTGTGCCCATCATATGCAGCCACTGTGCCCATAAAATGCAGCCACTTGTGCCCCGTCATATACAGCCACTGTGCCCCAACGCAGCCACTGTGCCCATCATATGCAGCCATTGTGCCCATCAAACGAAGCCCCTGTGCCCATCATTCGCAGCCACTTGTGCCCATCATATGCAGCCCTTGTGCCCATCATATGCAGCCACTTGTGCCCATCATACGCAGCCACTTGTGCCCATCATACGCAGCCACTTGTGCCCATCATACGCAGCCATTTGTGCCCATATGCAGCCATTTGTGCCCAGTGCCCATCACATGCAGCCACTTATGCCCATCACATGCAGCCACTTGTGCCCATCATATGGAGCCACTTGTGCCCAGTATACGCAGCCACTTGTGCCTATCAAATGCAGCCAGGCTCTGCTTTTACTTCACTAAACCCCCCTGCGCGGCTGGTCCGGCGGCACTTACCGCTAGTGTGGTGGGGCTCTGCTCCTTTCCTGGAGTGACGGGGCTCTCCTCAGTGGCTCTCCTCCTTGGCAGGAAGCAGTGGCTCTCCTCGGCGGGAAGCGGCGGCGGCCGCGACTCCTGTGTGTGCTCGGCTTGTCTTCAGGCTTCCTTCGCCATGTTTCCTCTTCCGCCAAAGCGTTAGGCATCCAATAGGATCGCCTAATGCTTTGGCCAATCAGGAGACAGGTCTTAATAACCTGCCTGCTGATTGGCAGGAAGGAACATTAGTATGAAAATAGCGAAAATTCATTCGCTATGCCACACAACAGGGTGGGCTCAGGACGCAGTGCTCTGCGCCCCAAGCCCACCCTATTTTGAAGCCTATTAGAGCCTCTGGTTCAGCTAATGCTTTGGCGGAAGAGGAGAGATGGCGGAGGAAGCCTGAAGACGAGCCGAGCACACACAGGAGTCGCAGCCGCCGCTTCCTGCCGAGGAGAAGAGCCGCTGCTTCTCGCCGAGGAGAGCCGCCGAGGAGAGCCGCCGCTTCCTGCTGAGGAGGAGAGCCACCAAGGAGGAGAGCCCCGCCACACTAGCGGTAAGTGCCGCCGGACCGGCCGCACGCGGGGGGGTTTTAGTGAAGTGACAGCCGAGCCGGGCTGCATTTGATGGGCACAAGTGGCTGCATATACTGGGCACAGGTGGCAGCATATGATGGGCACAACTGGCTCCATATGATGGGCACAAGTGGCTGCATTTGATGGTTCCATATGGTCAGGATCTTTCCAGAGCCTGTACCAGCTGAGTGACGAACGGACTGCACTCATGTGATCCATAGGTGAAGTGCAGCCAAACAAGCTTTGGCTATACTTTTCCTTTAACCACCTCCCGCTCGCCCCTTAGAGAAATGACGTTGGATGGGGTGCTCTCTTGTTCTGGGATGACATCATATAACGGCGTCCCACTACCTCCGTGCTTGGGCGCCCACGGGTGCACACAGCGCGGCACACTGTGTCCCTGGGACATGGCGCATCCCCGATCTCGCAAAAGAGCCTATGATGAGGCTCTTTACATGTGATCAGCTGTGATTGGACACAGCTGATCACATGGGTAAACAGGATAATGACAGTTATCGGCTTTTCTCTCCTCATACTGACAGCGTCTGAGGTGAGGAGAGCTGATCAGCAGCATTTCCTCTCAGGGGAGACCTGTACAGACAATCAGTGCCCTGATTATCAGTGCAGCCCCAACAGTGTCCAGCAGGGATGCCAATCAGTACCGCCTATCAGTACCCATCAGTGATGCCAATCAGTGCTGCCTTTCAGTGCCCATCAGTGCCACCTATACGTGCCCATAAGTGCCACCTATCAGTGCCCATCAGTGCTGCATATTAGTGCCCATCTGGCAGCCTCATCAGCACACATCAGTGAAAGAGAAAAATTACTTTTTTTACAAAATAAATAAAAAATTGTGAATTAAAGAAAAACGTCTTTTTTTCATTTTTTTAGCAAAAATGAAAAAAGAAAGCTCTGTCTCAAAAAAGTGCTAAAAATGTCATTTGGGTACAGCATTGCATGACCACGCAATTGTCATTGAAAGTGTGACAGTGCTGAAAACTGAAAATTGGCCTGGGCAAGAAGAGGGTGAAAGTGCCCCGTATTGAAGTGGCTGAAGTGATTCTAAAGGTTGTGATTTTTTTTAAAAAATAACAAACATGTTATACTTACCTGCTCTGTGCAATGGTTTTGATCGCTCTTCTTTTTTGGTCCCTGGCGGCGGTCCTGGCTCATACCCCTCCTTCCAAGCCTGTTACTATGGGGGCACTCAAGCAGGCTCGTTCCCGGGCTGCGCTTTTCTCCTATGAATGGACAATGTGTAAACTGTGTTTTTGCCAATGCCACCCCAACCCCCCCCCCCCCCCCTACACGCTCAGTGTTGCCAACCATCAAAACTTTTATTGGCAGCCAGTAAAAAAAAATGGGCATTTTTCTCCTGTGAGTAAATGCCAGTTACAGGAAAAGGTTGCCAGCAAAAAATATGGTTGTGGTGCTCGGCTCTGTGCATGCAGTTCCAGTCCAGAACCAGCCAAGACCATCAGAGTGCCTGCTACAGTGTGTTCGAGTGGCGGCGACGGTTGGGGTTGGGTCTGGTGGAGGCGGTGCAGGAGCATGTTGTGTGATATCATGGTGCAAGGGAGCCGAGCTGAGCTTCCAGAGCCTCGTGTGTGGGTCTACAGGACAGGAGCAAGGCAAGCTGGGAGCGGGACTGTCAGTGCTGTTTAGACTGGAGAGGACTGAAGAGACCACCTGGTGTGGAGAGAAACTGTCACTGTGACCCAGGAGGGGGCGTGTTGTGTCGGTGAGGTGTCATCATCCATCTGTGCTGCTACACCCTGCTGTCAGTATCACTGTGAGAGCCAATTTCATGTTTGTGTGCCTGCCCATTCTAATTTCTTGCCCTCCTGAGTCCTGTCCCTGAGCTACTTACTATATTGAAAATAAAATAAGAAATATGTTTTTTGCCTTGATATCTACCTTAAATCACATTGGTAATTGCATGATGTACTTGTTTGTAGCCTAAATATTGAAATTTGCACTTAAAACTGTAAAACAGGATCGAGATGAGACTCAGGTAAGTATTTAGAGGGGACTGGTGGAGGATTGCTGCACCCAGGTTTTTTACCTTAATGCATAGAATGCATTAAGGTAAAAAAACCTTTTCCCTTTAGAACCACTTTAACACGAATCAATAAGGCTGCTAAAACACTATAGCTTTTCATAAACGTGCACAAAATCGCATGATTTTGCATGCATTTTTTAAATGGGAAATAAATGTGTGTTGGTCTTGCCATGAGCCATACATGGCAAAATAACAAAAAAAAACACGTGTATTTCGTGTTAAAAAACTGCATTGTGTTTATGTTCTGTTCTCCTCACAACCCATTAAACAAAAATAGAACGTTAGCTAGACATTTTAAAGCCCTCAAAAATATCAATAAACGGTAGCTTAGCCTTGATTAGCTTATTGTGCTTGGGTGACAACAATGCTCGCAAAGTGCAACCTGTCCTGCTCCACACAATTCTATGACACTTATGCACAAATTTCCTAAGAGAATAAAGTAAGTATCAAAAAAAAAAATCTATTTTTACATTAAAAATGTATTTTTAAATTCAATACATTTTTTTAAAATAAAATAAATAAATCCCACAGCAATCCATGTACTTATGTGATTTGTCACTGGGAAAAAAAAAAAAATCAAAGTGAATTACAAAAGATGTGGTTGTCTTTAAGGAAGTAAATCTCCATTCTGGCTAAAACATTTTTTGTTAGTTCACTCTTTCTGACATTTGGTGTTTACAAGTTAAAAACATTTTTTTTGCTAGAAAATTACTTAGAACCCCCAAACATTATATATATTTTTTTCCTAACACCCTAGAGAATAAAATGGCGGTCATTGCAATACTTTTTGTCACACCGTATATTTGCACAGCGGTCTTACAAGCACACTTTTTTTGGAAAAAAGTAACCTTTTTTAATAACAAAATAAGACAACAGTAAAGTTAGCCTAATTTTTTTATATTGTGAAAGATAATGTTAAGCCGAGTAAAATTGATACCCAACATGTCACGCTTCAAAGTTGCGCCCACTCGTGGAATGGCAGCAAACTTTTACCTTTAAAAATCTCCATAGGCGACGTTTAAAAAATTCTACAGGTTGGATGTTTTGAGTTACAGAGGCAGTCTAACGAACGCTGCTCACGTATGCGTTTACTTCTGCATGCGAGCTCGGCGGGACGGGTGCATTTAAAATTTTTTTTTTTTATTATTATTTAATTTACCTTTTATTTTTCATTTGTACACTGTTCTTTAAAAAAAAAAAAATGTGTCACTTTTATTCTTATTACAAGGAATGTAAACATGTATGTAAAAAGCATGACAGGACTTCTTAAATATGAGATCTGGGGTCAAAAAGACCTCAGATCTCATATTTACACTAAAATGCAATAAAAAAAAAAAAAAAATAAATAAATTTAATGTCATTTAAAAAAAAGAACATTGGGCGGAAGTGACGTTTCCTGCAATGATATGGAGACAGACGATCTTCCCCTCACTCATCTCCATGTCAGGTTAGGGAGAGGATCCGATCGCCTCCGCCACTACCGATGGCTCCGGAAAGCGGTGGAGGGCACCGGAGAGTGGCGTGGGGGGCACCTCTCCCACCGCCGATAAAAGTGATCTCGCGGCTAATCAACCACAGAGACCACTTTTATCTTGAAGCGGACCGCCTGCTCTTGAAGAGGATACTGGGGTTATGGTAGCTAGCTGCTACCATAACATCAGTAGTCCTCTTCAAGTTAGCGACGTAAAACAACGGTGGGCGGTCTGGAAGTGGTTAAAGCAATCTATTGAGCTCGCCAGAACCACCTCTGGAGGGAGTCTATTCCACATTTTCACAGCTCTTACTGTGAAGAAACCTTTCCGTATTTGGAGATGAAATCTTTTTTTCCTCTAGACATAAAGAGTGCCCCCTTGTCCTCTGTGATGACCTTAAAGTGAATAACTCAACACCAAGTTCACTTTATGGGCCACTTATGTATTTGTACATGTTGATCATATCCCCCCTTAATCTCCTCTTCTCAAGAGGAAATGGATTCAGTTCCTTTAATCTTTCCTCATAGCTGAACTCCTCCATGCCTCTTATTAGTTTGGTTGCCCTTTTCTGCACTTTCTCCAGTTCCCCGATATTCTTTTTGAGAATTGGTGCCCAAAACTGAACAGCATATTCCAGATGAGGTCTTACTAATGATTTGTACAGGGGCAAAATGATATCTCTCTCTCTCTGGAGTCCATACCTCTCTTAATACAAGAAAGGACTTTGCTCGCTTTGGAAACCACAGCTTGGCATTGCAGGCTATTATTGGGCTTATGATCTACCAAAACTCCCCAGATCCTTCTCCACCATTGATTCCCCCAGTTTTACACTGCCTAGTATGTATGATGCATGCATATTCTTAGCCCCCAAGTTCATACCTTTACATTTATCATAGCTTTTCGTAGGAGTTTCTCTCTGTCCACCACTTTAAGGAATGCCCCCCAAGGCCTGAAGATTTTTTCAAGGGTTCCTCAGGGGTAAAAAGATTAAGATAGGGTGGCCTAGAGTGTTCATTGAACCATTCTTGTGCACGTGTGCTTGGCTGTTTTTCATGTCATATTCAGATGTTTTTCCACTGGACACTGCAAAGCAGCCTAAAGCAGCGTTATACTTAAAAAAAAAAAAAAAAAAAAAGTATCTGGAGCAAGTGCCCTTTGCAGGCAGGGACCACGGGCCCCTTTGGTAGAGTAGCAGAAAAGAGGACTTAGTGCTTATAGTGCTTAGCTGTCCTATTCCGGTGGCTACTGATCCCAGTGCCACCTCTTCAGGCATTGCCAGCCCGCTTGGCTGCAGCTGCCCCTTTCACTAGCCCTCGTGGCTACTTCTCCACAGTCCTCCCAGACTGACTCTGCATCCATCCCAGACTGCTTGCACCCAGTCCTTTTAGGTATACCTCTCAGTTATCTGACTGCAACACTCAGCAGCCCTCCGGGCTGTCTTCCTCCCTGAAGATTTGCCTGGCAGTGTTTTCCTGCTGTCCTCACCTTGCTCCCGTGCCTCTTGGTCAGGATCCCCCTGTGTGTCATGAAGAGGGGTCCCTTCTGCACCCGAGCCCCCCCCCCCCCAGACTGGGGAGCTACTCTCAAAGGCCTCTGAAAGCCTAACACTCCATCTTCCACCCGAACTCCACTGCCCCAGCTGGGCTGACCCTGAGTATTTGTGGAGGCCTGCCCCCTGCCAACCCATCTGTTAGGGATTAGTCAGAGCCCTCAGAATACTCCAGGCAGCACCTCCTCCCCTCCACGCCTATCCTTCTGGAAGCTTCTGCTAGGTTCCAGAAGAAGGGGGAAGTATTAGAGATGCTGCTAGTGAGTCATACCAGCCTCCCTAAATCACTTAAACCCTGGCCCAGAAAAACACACAGGCTTGGCTGCCAGCCAAGCCTGACAATTTACCTACTCTGTACAAAAACACTATCACTCTAGCAACACAGCTAGGGGGTGCTACACATACAGTGGGGTAATTAAGAATTAGAATTAAGGCCAAAAAGTTCTATCCAGGTCTCATCAGACCAGAGAATCTTATTTCTCACCATCTTGGAGTCCTTCAGGTGTTTTTTAGCAAACGCCATGCGGGCTTTCATGTGTCTTGCACTGAGGAGAGGCTTCCGTCGGGTCACTCTGACATAAAGCCCCGACTGGTGGAGGGCTGCAGTGATGGTTGACTTTCTACAATTTTCTCCCATCTCCTGACTGCATCTCTGGAGTTCAGCCACAGTGATCTTTGGGTTCTTCTTTACCTCTCTCACCAAGGCTCTTCTCCCCCGATAGCTCAGTTTGGCCGGAAGGCCAGCTCTAGGAAGGGTTCTGGTCGTCCCAAACGTCTTCCATTTAAGGATTATAGAGGCCACTGTGCTCTTAGGAACCTTAAGTGCAGCAGAAATTTTTTTGTAACCTTGTCCAGATCTGTGCCTTGCCACAATTCTGTCTCTGAGCTCTTCAGGCAGTTGCTTTGACCTCATGATTCTCATTTGCTCTGACATGCACTGTGAGCTGTAAGGTCTTATATAGACAGGTGTGTGGCTTTCCTAATCAAGTCCAATCAGTATAATCAAACACAGCTGGACTCAAATGAAGGTGTAGAACCATCTCAAGGATGATCAGAAGAAATGGACAGCATCTGAGTTAAATATATGAGTGTCACAGCAAAGGGTCTGAATACTTAGGACCATGTGATATTTCAGTTTTTCTTTTTTAATAATTCTGCAAAAATGTCAACAATTCTGTGTTTTTCTGTCAATATGGGGTGCTGTGTGTACATTAATGAGGAAAACAAATGAACTTAAATGATTTTAGCAAATGGCTGCAATATAACAAAGAGTGAAAAATTTAAGGGGGTCTGAATACTTTCCGTCCCCAATGTATACACTGACAGGGTTGATTGCAATGGTTAGCTTTTATATATTTTTTTTTATACCTTAGCTAAAGGGACACTAAAGGTTAGGTTTTTCTGGGTTTTTTTTTAAATAACAAACATGTCATACTTACCTCCTCTGTGCAAGGGTTTTGCACAGATTGGCCCCGATCCTCCTATTCTGGGTTCCCTCAGCGGTGCTTCTGGCTCCTCCCTGCATCGAGTTGCCCCCCCCCCCCCCGGGGAAGAGCTTCCCTAGGGACAACCATGCGGGCGTACTCCCGAGTCCTGCTGCTGCAACTATTGACACAGACAGCAGGACTCGGACCCGCCCCCCGGCTCCCTCGTCATTTGATTGACAGCAGCGGGAGCCAATCTGCTATCAATCTATCCAATCAGGACCCGAGACACAGGCGAGAGCGGGAGTGCTCGTTCCCGGTGCTGGAAAGACAGGGTTCAGGTAAGTAAAATGTCTGTTCCATCTCCGTTTGTCGGTGTCCTGTGTTTTTTACATAGCGCTTCCTATATGCGCTCTTTTATGGATTGTACCACGATTTATAAATAAATTCACACTTAGCTATATGGAACGCTCTTAGATGTCCCTTCTTTTTCTTCCTGCTTTACCGCACAATTGGAGTTACCCTATCACCTGCTGCATTGGATGATTAGCTGTCGGATACATTTTCCAATCTTCAGATCAGCTGTCCCGGACCTCTCCAGCATTGGTGTTACCCTATCACCTGCTGCATTGGATGATTAGCTGTCGGATACATTTTCCAATCTTCAGATCAGCTGTCCCGGACCTCTCCAGCATTGGTGGTAATTATGCCTCTTTTGATCTTCTTTCTGGTAAGCAGTTTATTTGCTCAGTTACGCTGAAGAATTCGGGTGTCTTATATCAAGAAGAATTTAGACAGAGGAGGATACATTTGTATGTCTTTTATGGGACTTTTTCTGTTCATTTCATTTCAAGTTTTTGCGCTGCACTTTACTTTGTTTATTAAGTAAAATGGGGGCCCAGGGGGACTGCTACACTAAAGGAGGTTTTTCACCTTAATGCATAGAATGCATTAACGTTAAAAACGCAGAGGGTTTACATCCCCTTTAAGAACTACTCTAGTCTCTCTAGTGAACTTGGCTGCAATATAGATTGCAAACAGCGACTGTATTTTGGTTGCTGATCATTTAGATTGTAATGGTATTTAATATCTAGACTACAGTCCTTCATTTTAGGCTAATATATATACATTTCCACAGTTGCCAATTGATGACAAGGCAAAGAGGGTATCCCTTAAAAACTTACATACCAATTAGCGTTACCAAATATGATGTATAATCTAGATGGAAAATATTATATATACACCCTATATAGCTTATGAATAGCATTAATATTGCCATCAAAGCTGTTGCCACTGATTTATTTTAAGTATTTAGCAGCATTCACTCGAATGCCATGATTATTAATATAGCTACATGTTGCTATATAACTGATGTGTGGCTGTATATATATTATCTTACAGTCGGTATCTTCATATTGGAGAGTTGTCCTGCTCCTACATTATATAACTGCAGTATTCAGGTGTGAGATTTTCCAACAGACACTATGTAATCACATATACTTACATTGAAGAGCACACTCAGTGTCATATTCTAATACATATATGGCTGTATATAAGTCTCACAATCACACATGGTTATTATTTTCTGTTGTTGCGGGTCATTGTTCCCCTTTGACCTCAGTGTTCTCCACTGCCAATCATCTCTGGGGGGGAGACGAAACATCATCAGAGTCCTAACTTTGAAATTTAATACATTATGCAGTTTGTAAAAGCTATTGTCCACTGCGACAATTGAGCAGAAAACCCTGAGACACAGTCCTTTTTATATGTTCTTTGATTTTAATTAGAATTAATGGAATATTTAGCTGTGATAGCATCATAGCTTACATGAGTGTTTTGGATATTTTTGCATACTCATTTTATAGAAGTAGACTTTTCATTGCTGTATAATTTTGTATCATTATACTTAATTTGCCTGTAATTATGTTAGAGATACTGTATCAATTTCCTCAAAATCCCCCCCTGAAGAACGAGATACTCTGAAACACGTCGGGTGACGGAGGACATGTTTGCTAGGTTTTATAAATGGTGAAACTAACACAGAATTGTACCCATTCCATTTGCTACTTGTCTAAACTGTTTTTATACAATTTGTTTTATAAATAATACTTTCATAAAATATACTTACATACTCAAACTCAGTTTTTGTGCCTTAAAAGTCCACCCTAGGGGTAATCAGTTGGTTTTCAAATGTGGCACTAGTTTAAAGAACACAAATATCAATATATATTTCTTATATATTTATGTAAGACCTTTTTTCCAAAAAGAAAAAAAATGGTTGCTGTAACTGCTTGTAAGGTGTGGTGTTTTGGCTTTCATTTGTCAGTCAAGTCCATTTAGGTCTGCTACTGCATCTAATGCTACTCTCTCCCCAGATTGACAATGCTACTGTGCAAAGGTATCTATTGCTTCTCCATCCAGAGTAAAGTCGCCCTAAGAAAGCATGTGTGTTACCGGCAGATCACCAGATAAAAGTAGGGGAAATCTTTGTATAGATTTAACCACTAGCCGACCGCCAACAGTACATATACTGCTGGCGAGCAAAACCCCTAGGCACCGCAATGTACCCGTATATCGCAGTGCTCATGCCCACTGGCGCATGCAGTGGTGTGATTCTGTGACCACTGTGTCTACTGTCCACAGCATCACAATAGTAAACAATGAGTCATGGATGTAAGCCATTCATGACAGTTCAAACGATTGCTTATAACAGTGATTATCACTGTTATAAGCAATTACAGTGTAACAAAAAAAAAAATCCCTGATTACCCCCTAGAACAGTAGTGTCAATATATATACATTAAAAATTGAATAAAAAATTATTATTATTTTTGTTTACATACGTACTTTCACTGGTCAATATTCTGATCATCACCCTACCATTCATATGAAAATAGTGAAAAAAACCCCCCAAAAATTACAACTTCGAATAACTCGCCAAGCCCCTTACTAAATACGTTGGACTTGGACCTGGTTTGTTGCAGGCTGGCAAGTTTGAACTGGGAATTTTTCTTTGTTTTTGTTTGACATGCATCACCCTTCCATGTGCTCCTTGCTGTTAAAGTGGAAGTAAACTTCCATCTCTGAATTTTACCTATAGGTAAGCCTATGATAAGGCTTACCTATAAGTAGTGTAAATATCTCTTAAACGTGCACCATTAACCACTTGCCGATCAGCCGCCGCAGTTGTACTGCGGCAGAATGGCACGGCTGGGCGAAACGAAGTTATGTAACATCGCTTTGCCCTGTGGCCACTAGGGGCGCGCACCCCCTGCTCGGCTACGGAGCTGATGCAAGTACCCGGCGGTCGCGATCGCTCAGGGCACACGGAGAACTGGGATCTGTGTGTGTAAACACAGTTTCCGGTTCTCTGAGGGGAGAAGTGGCAGATCGTCTGTTCATATAGAGTATGAACAGCGATCTATCTCTTCCCCTACACAGTCCACTCCTCCCCTTCAGTTAGAACACACACTAGGGAACACAATTAACCCCTTGATCGTCCCCTAGTGGTAACCCCTTCCCTGCCAGTGACATTTTTACAGTAATCAATGCATTTTTATAGCACTGATCGCTGTAAAAATGCCAATGGTCCCAAAAATGTGTTAAAATTGTTCGATGTGTCCGCCATAATGTCACAGTCCTGATAAAAATCGCAGATCGCCATCATTACTAGTAAAAAAAAAAAAATAATAATAATAATATTAATAATAATAAAAATGCCATAAAACTATCCCCTATTTGTAGACGCTATAACTTTTGCACAAACCAACCAATATAGGCTTATTGCGTTTTTTTTTACCAAAAATATGTAGAAGAATACATATTGGCCTAAACTGAGGAAAAAAATAGTTTTTTTAATATATATTTTTGGGGGATATATATTATAGCAAAAAGTAAAAAAAATGTGTTTTTTTCAAAAATGTCGCTCTTTTTTTGTTTATAGCGCAAAAAATAAAAACTGCAGAGATGATCAAATACCACCAAAAGAAAGCTCTATTTATGGGAAAAAAAGGACGTCAAATTTTGTTTGGGTGCAACGTCGCACGACCACGCAATTGTCAGTTAAAGCGACGCAGTGCCGAATCGCAAAAAGTGATCTGGTCAGGAAGGGGGTAAAATCTTCCAGGGCTGAAGCAGTTAAGGAGATATTGATTGTAATTCAGCGGATGCACTCTGAAGGAAGGTCACCCAGGCTGTTCCTTTAGAGTTCTGTGCCGTAAACAGCGGCTCCCCCGGAGTCCGCGAACCTGGAAACAAGACGGGTGAAGATGGGAGCGCCTGCAGCTCTGACATCTCGCTGCTGGAAGGGCTTCGTTTCAAGGTAAGTTTAACATAATGTGCTAGTATGCGATGCATACTAGCACATTATAACTATCTTGCAGGGTACAAAAAAAACGTCCAGCGGTTTACAACCAGTTATAGGTTGGGGCAGTTGCCGTTTGTACTGTTGGTGTTTTGATGAAGAGGTGCACTGGACACCTTTGTGCCATTGTGCTATTTGCTGGGTGTCCATTGTGCCCCTGTGCCTTTGAGGAGGGGGGGGGTGGCTCCAGGCATACCTGCCCTCAATCTATCCATTAATATACTGTATATGTGCTCCTACTATTTGTTTAAGAAAAATGATATCAACTTAATTTGTGTACAGTACAGTGTTATATGACCGAACAATTGCCAGTTAAAGAAGCACAGAGTGCTGAATAGCGAAAAAATGCTCTGGTCATGAAGGGGGTAAAACCTTCCGGAGGTCAAGTGGTTAAAGAGTAACTTCACTTTTGTGTAAAAAATGTAGCATATACAATTGATCCACAAGCCATGTTGTAATTTAACCACTTCCCGCCTAGTACCTATATATAATTGGCTGGACGGGACAAGTGTCAATCTGGGAGGACATACTGGTACATCCTCCCATTCTTGCTGCTTGTGCGTAGCCCCAAGGCTGAGCAGTGGCTTGATTTGTGATCGTTGTGTCCCTCAGCACTGTATTCCAGCAGCAGTACAGGTGATCTGCTGCCAGAATTAAAAAGAGTTGGACTAAGTGTTTCTGCATCATTCAGCAGAAGCCTTGTACGTTTGTCAATGAACACAAGGCTTCCCCTGATTGGCCAAGGTGGAAATCAGGACATCATCTGCCCGCCTCTCGACCTTTGCCAATCAAAAGAAGCCTTGTATTCTTTGATTAAAAAAACAAGGCTTCTCCTGAATGGGAGAGAAGCATTCAGCCTGATTCTCTTTAATCCTGGTCACAGAGGGTAAGGCTGGCCATACATTATGCAATTGTATTTCCCTCAACCATGGGTTCACTAACAGTATTGATGAGGGAATCCCTCCCCCAGCGCTTCTGAGTTCTGTCGGGGGGGAGCACGGGGAGCCAGAAAACAATGATCACTAAAAACTCAATAGACTGGTTATCAATCAATGGATCTACAGTACAACCAGCCTGCCAATAAACAGTTTGAAATGTAAACTTATGTCACCTATACTGCTTCTGGAACACAGCACCACAGAGCCCTGGTTCACACTGATGTGATGCGGGAAACTCACAAGATCTGCTGCGTTTCCTTGCATCGCATTGCAGTGCATAGCAATCCAACGGCACCCATTCGATCTGCTGTGGGTGTCAATGTTAGATTGACAACACCTCGAAACAGAGCTCAAAATGCAGTGTGATTGCCAGAATTGCATTACATGACTGTGAACACCCATGCGATGCGATTGAGGGAGAAAAAAAAAAAAAAGGTCCTGCACCATTTTAGTGATTTGAGCCATATAAAATGTATGGCTCAAATCACACCTCACAGACATTACATGTGATGTGCACAAGAATGCAGTGTGATAACTGCTCAAATCACATGCGGTGTTCCACACGCACTAGTGTGCAATACAAATGTGCAATACAGTGATGCAGCCGTCGTTGTGTGTTGCATTAGAGCACACACAGTGGCTGCATTGTTCTGTAATGAAAATAGTTTGCGTGGGCCAGCTTGGCTCAAATGAACTACAGTATTTATAGTGAAACAAAACATGGAACTCTAAAGTGTCATTGAACCCCATTTTAAAAAATCT
>NC_133324.1:562832221-563022221 GCF_042186555.1 Aquarana catesbeiana
TTTTAAAACAGCATAAGCAACCCCTATAACAATTTATCAATAATCTCAAAATATGCTACAGTGAAAACTCGTCGGATCATCTGTCTACTCAGCCCGGGAACACCGCCCCACGAGAAATTAGCTGAGTGGTGAGAGTTGGACAAGTGATAGTGACGGGATACTTTGAGGTTATACATGCCTGTTACATGCTTGCTTTGAATGTTATTATTGTAAGTGCGCATTTGTAAGGGGGGTAATTTTATCATTAATACATTTTTACTGGATTACGCTATGTGCACATTTCTTTTGCTTGTCACAAGCAATTTTTTCCCTTTTTTCCCACAAATAGAGCTTTCCTTTGGTGGTATTTGATCACCTCTGCATTTTTATTTTTTGCTCTATAAACAAACAAAAAAAAAACAATATTTTTTACTTTCTGCTATAAAACCTACCCAGTAAAAAAATTGAAAACAATTGAATTTCTTCATAAATTTAGGCCAATAGTATTCTGCTACGTATTTTTGGTAAAATAATTCCAATAAGCATATATTAATTGGTTTGTGCAAAAGTCATAGCGTCTACAAACTATGGGATATTTTTATTTATTTATATTAATTTATTTTTTTTACTAGTAATGGCGGTGATCAGCGACTTATAGTGGGACTGCAATATTGTGGTGGACATTTTGACACTAACTGACAATTTTGGGGACCAATGACACTAATAAAGTGACCAGTGCTAAAAATATGCACTGCCACTGTACTAATGACACTGGCTGGGAAGAGGTTAACATCAGGGGTGATCAAAGAGTTAACTGTGTGCCTAACCAGTGTTTTACTACACTGTGGGAGGTGCTTTTACTAGGAGAAGAGATAAAATGTAATCCCTGCTTTGCAGGGACACACATTTCATCTCTTCCCTCCTGTCAGAACTTCGATCTGCCTTGTTTACATAGGCAGACCACCTTTCTGCCTCTCTGCTTGCCTCATGGTCCCCATCTGTAAGGTCTTAGATTGTTCAGAAAGTTACCACATGGTCCTCAGCTTTGAGGATTTTAGGAAATAAATCTTAAAAAGACATCACTTAGACTGATTCATATGAGCCAAAGTGTATGGACTGGTGCTTGGGTGACTGGCAGCTTCTGTACTATTAGGAAAGATCCAGCTATTACCAGCAGCCCCTACAGGGGTAGCGCTACAATTAGATCTACAGTGCTGCGCTAAGGTTTTAGGCAGGTGAGAAAAAAATTCTCTAAATTTAAGAATTATTTCAGAAATAGAAGTGTCAATAGTTTATTTTTATCAACTCTTTTATTAATCTCTAACTCAATGATTCATTTAAAGTTCCCACCCCCTTGCCCTTCTCCTCCTCTTGATCTAACTCAATGATGTTGAGATCAGGGCTCTGTGCTGTGCACATAAGAAATGGGGTGCAGAAAAATGGCAGCAGATGCTCTAGACCAGTGTTTCTCAACCTTTTACGGTGAAGTACCCCTGCAGGTCTAAAAAAAATGTCCTAAGTGGGTGTCATGGTTTCTGGTTGTGTGTGTCTAATGTCAGTATGTGTTTATGATGATTTCTGTGTGTGTGTTTGTGATGGTTTTTGTTTGTGCGCAATATCATCATCAAATGCAGCCTCATCAGTATCCATAAATGCAGCCTCACCAGTGTTCATAAATGAAGCCCCACCAGTGTCCATAAATGCAGCCTGATCAGTGCCCATAAATGCAGCCTCACTAGTGTCCATCAATTCAGCCTCACCAGTGCCCATAAATGCAGCCTCGCCAGTGCCCATAAATGCAGCCTCACCAGTGCCCATCAAGCAGCCTCACCAGTAGACATGTGCATTTTGATTCGTTTCGAAAGGAAATTCGGACAAATTTTTCATCATTCGGAAATTCGCATACATCCGGATTTCCGAATTACAAAAGTAACTAATTTAAACGATCCGAAATAACAATTCAAATCGAAAAAAGCGAACAAAATTCAAATCGAATTGAATTCGAAAACAAATTTGAAAAAATAGAAATCAATTTTCTAAGAAATACAATAATATAGAAAATAAAACAATAAAGCAATAGAATAAAAATAAAAGAATAGTAAAGAATAGAATTTAATTTAATAGAATGTAATAAAATAGAACATGACCGTCTTCCGAAATTTGAATTCCAAATAGTATAAATTCGAATTTGAGAATAAATTGGAATATAATTCAAAACAATGGAAACTAAAATAGAAAAGAATAGAAAAACAATAGAATAGAATAAAATAAAATATATATTATATTTTATTCTTTTCTGTTCTATTGTTTTTCTTTTCTCTTCTTTTTTATTCTACTCTAATCTTTTCTATTCGAATTTGAATTCATTCTATACAAAATTCGAATTTCTTATAGAGCAAAATCGAATTTGAATAGAAAAGATTAGAATAGATTAGTTTCGAAATTCGAAAAAAGTTTGACCGAATTCGAAAAAAGTTGATCAAATTTTAAAAATTTGATCAAATTCGAAAAAAATCTACCGGATTTCAAAAAAACTATCAAATTCGAAAATAATCTACCGCATTCGAAAAAATTTGACCGAATTCGAAGAAGTAAACTATATATAACCATTTTCCAAAATTTGAATTTCGTATAGAATGAAATCGAATTAGAATAGAAAAGATTAGAATAGAATAGAAAATAATAGAAAAGAATAAACTAGAATAACAATAGAACAGAATAGAATAAAAGATATATTATATCTTTTATTCTATTTTGTTCTATTGTTTTTCTAGTCTACTCTTTTCTATTATTTTCTATTCAAATCTTTTCTATTCGAATTCAAATTCATGCTATACGAAATTCAAAAAAACTATCAAATTCGAAAAAAATCTACCGCATTCGAAAAAATTTGACCGAATTCGAAGA
This sequence comes from Aquarana catesbeiana, assembly GCF_042186555.1. NCBI lineage: Eukaryota > Metazoa > Chordata > Amphibia > Anura > Ranidae > Aquarana > Aquarana catesbeiana. The sequence goes on from NC_133324.1 coordinate 562,835,108, forward strand.
AGTAAACTATATATAACCATTTTCCAAAATTTGAATTTCGTATAGAATTAAATCGAATTAGAATAGAAAAGATTAGAATAGAATAGAAAATGATAGAAAAGAATAAACTAGAATAACAATAGAACAGAATAGAATAAAAGATATATTATATTTTATTCTATTTTGTTCTATTGTTTTTCTAGTCTACTCTTTTCTATTATTTTCTATTCAAATCTTTTCTATTCGAATTCAAATTCATGCTATACGAAATTCGAACTTCTGAAGCCATCTTCCGAAATTCAAATTTCGTATAGAATGAATTCAAATTTGAATAGAAAAGATTACAATAGAATAGAAAAGAAAATAATAGAAAAGAATAGCATAGAAAAACAATAGAACAGACTAAAAAAAAAATATTATATATAAATAATTTTTTTTTATTCTGTTGTATTGTTTTTCTATGCTATTCTTTTCTATTATTTTCTATTCTATTCTAATCTTTTCTATTCAAATTTGAATTCATTCCATACAAAATTCAAATTTCGGGAGATGGCTTCTGAAGTTCGAATTTCGTATAGAATGAATTTGAATTTGAATAGAAAAGATTTAAATAGAAAAGAATAGACTAGAAAAACAATAGAACAGAATAGAAAAATATATAATAAATATAAATCTATCTATCTATCTATCTATCTATCTATCTATCTATCTATCTATCTATCTATCTATCTATCTATATAGATAGATATATTTATATCCGACATTTGTATTTATTTATATCCGAAATTTGAATTTCATATAGATTGAAATCGAATTTGAATAGAAAAGATTAGAATAGAAAATAATAGAGAAGAATAGCATAGAAAACAATAGAACAGAATAGAAAAATATATAACATATATATAAAACACCTTCCGAAATTAGAATTTCGTATAGAATGAAATTGAATTCGAATAGAAAAGATTAGAGTAGAATAGTAAATACTAGAAAAGAATAGCATAGAAAAACAATAGCACAGAACAGAAAAAAATATTTTATATATATACAGTATATATATATATATATATATATATATATATATATATATATATATATATATATAGATAGATAGATAGATAGATAGATAGATAGATAGATAGATAGATAGATAGATATAACATCTGAAATTTGAATTTTGTATAGAATGAAATCGAATTCCAATAGAAAAGAATAGAATAGAAAAGAATAGCATAGAAAAACAATAGACAATAAACAATAAAAAAATTGGTTGAATTTTTTCGAATGCGGTAGAATTATTTAGAATTTAATAGATTTTCGAATTCGGTAGATTTTTTTTCGAATGCGGTAGATGTTTTTCGAATGCGGTCAAACTTTTTCGAATACGAAACAAATCCCGAAAACGAATGTAACGAATTTAACTAAACGAATTTAGTTAAATAACAAATCGAAACAAAATAATTTTTTTCATTCTGCACATGTCTACTCACCAGTGCCCATCAATGCAGCTTCACCAGTGCCCATCAGTGCAGCCTGATCAGTGCCCATCAATGCAGCCTCACCAGTGCCCATCAATGCAGCCTCACCAGTGCCCATCCAATGCAGCCTGGTCACTGGGGCAGGGCAAATGGGGTGTATGGGGGGAGATGGGATGTGGGGGTCAGCTGGGGGTTTCTCACCTGGCAGCTCAGCTCAGCAGGTCCTTGCATGCCTTGACCTCCTGGGGGTGATGTTCCTGGTCCTGGGGTAAAGTTGCTGCCAGCACCCAGCCCTGCAGCCCGAGCCAGTCACTCTACCCAACACCCTGGCACACACTGCCTCCAAGACTCTGGACTCCGGGAGTTTTAGTTTCCTCTGCGATTGAGCACACTAAAACTCCTGGAACTGCCACTGCGGCCGTGCCCCTGGCCCTACTTTCTAGAGAAGGAAAAAAATGGCAGTGGGCAGCGGCTGCCAGCCTGGGGGGAAATTGCTGCCTGCCCCTGCCTGGCGCCCTAAGCCTGATGACTACTTGTGCTGCCTTATGGTGGCACCAGCTCTGGGCGGTGTACCCCCTGCCCTTGGTGCGCGCACCCCCAGGGGTACGCGTACCACAGGTTGAGAAACACTGCTCTAGACTGATGAGTCAAAATGTAAAAATATTTGGCTGTAGCAGGAGGCAGCTTGTTTATGAAGAGCTGGAGAGTGGTACAATAATGAGTGTCTTCAGGCAACAGTGAAGCATGATGAAGGTTCTTTGTAAGTTTGGGGCTGCATTTCTGCATATGGAAATAGAGATTTGGTCAGGATCACTGATGTCGTCAATGCTGATAGATACAGGCAGATGCTTACTGTATACATCATGTCATACCATCAGGGAGGCGTATTATTGGCCCCAAATTTATTCTGTAGCAGGACAACGCCCCCAAACATGCAGCCAATATCAGTAAGAGTTATCTTCAGAGTAAAGAAGAACAAGGAGTGCTCGAAGTGATGGTTTGGCCCCCACACAGGGCCGGTGCTACCGCTAGGCAAACTAGGCAGCTGCCTGGGGCTCACTGCTACCTAGGGCGCAGCCACAGCCGCTGGTTTCCCTACTCTAAAAATGCAGCCTCACTAGTGTCCATCAATTCAGCCTCACCAGTGCCCATAAATGCAGCCTCGCCAGTGCCCATAAATGCAGCCTCACCAGTGCCCATCAAGCAGCCTCACCAGTAGACATGTGCATTTTGATTCGTTTCGAAAGGAAATTCGGACAAATTTTTCATCATTCGGAAATTCGCATACATCCGGATTTCCGAATTACAAAAGTAACTAATTTAAACGATCCGAAATAACAATTCAAATCGAAAAAAGCGAACAAAATTCAAATCGAATTGAATTCGAAAACAAATTTGAAAAAATAGAAATCAATTTTCTAAGAAATACAATAATATAGAAAATAAAACAATAAAGCAATAGAATAAAAATAAAAGAATAGTAAAGAATAGAATTTAATTTAATAGAATGTAATAAAATAGAACATGACCGTCTTCCGAAATTTGAATTCCAAATAGTATAAATTCGAATTTGAGAATAAATTGGAATATAATTCAAAACAATGGAAACTAAAATAGAAAAGAATAGAAAAACAATAGAATAGAATAAAATAAAATATATATTATATTTTATTCTTTTCTGTTCTATTGTTTTTCTTTTCTCTTCTTTTTTATTCTACTCTAATCTTTTCTATTCGAATTTGAATTCATTCTATACAAAATTCGAATTTCTTATAGAGCAAAATCGAATTTGAATAGAAAAGATTAGAATAGATTAGTTTCGAAATTCGAAAAAAGTTTGACCGAATTCGAAAAAAGTTGATCAAATTTTAAAAATTTGATCAAATTCGAAAAAAATCTACCGGATTTCAAAAAAACTATCAAATTCGAAAATAATCTACCGCATTCGAAAAAATTTGACCGAATTCGAAGAAGTAAACTATATATAACCATTTTCCAAAATTTGAATTTCGTATAGAATGAAATCGAATTAGAATAGAAAAGATTAGAATAGAATAGAAAATAATAGAAAAGAATAAACTAGAATAACAATAGAACAGAATAGAATAAAAGATATATTATATCTTTTATTCTATTTTGTTCTATTGTTTTTCTAGTCTACTCTTTTCTATTATTTTCTATTCAAATCTTTTCTATTCGAATTCAAATTCATGCTATACGAAATTCAAAAAAACTATCAAATTCGAAAAAAATCTACCGCATTCGAAAAAATTTGACCGAATTCGAAGAAGTAAACTATATATAACCATTTTCCAAAATTTGAATTTCGTATAGAATTAAATCGAATTAGAATAGAAAAGATTAGAATAGAATAGAAAATGATAGAAAAGAATAAACTAGAATAACAATAGAACAGAATAGAATAAAAGATATATTATATTTTATTCTATTTTGTTCTATTGTTTTTCTAGTCTACTCTTTTCTATTATTTTCTATTCAAATCTTTTCTATTCGAATTCAAATTCATGCTATACGAAATTCGAACTTCTGAAGCCATCTTCCGAAATTCAAATTTCGTATAGAATGAATTCAAATTTGAATAGAAAAGATTACAATAGAATAGAAAAGAAAATAATAGAAAAGAATAGCATAGAAAAACAATAGAACAGACTAAAAAAAAAATATTATATATAAATAATTTTTTTTTATTCTGTTGTATTGTTTTTCTATGCTATTCTTTTCTATTATTTTCTATTCTATTCTAATCTTTTCTATTCAAATTTGAATTCATTCCATACAAAATTCAAATTTCGGGAGATGGCTTCTGAAGTTCGAATTTCGTATAGAATGAATTTGAATTTGAATAGAAAAGATTTAAATAGAAAAGAATAGACTAGAAAAACAATAGAACAGAATAGAAAAATATATAATAAATATAAATCTATCTATCTATCTATCTATCTATCTATCTATCTATCTATCTATCTATCTATCTATCTATCTATCTATCTATCTATCTATCTATATAGATAGATATATTTATATCCGACATTTGTATTTATATCTTTTATTCTATTTTGTTCTATTGTTTTTCTAGTCTACTCTTTTCTATTATTTTCTATTCAAATCTTTTCTATTCGAATTCAAATTCATGCTATACGAAATTCAAAAAAACTATCAAATTCGAAAAAAATCTACCGCATTCGAAAAAATTTGACCGAATTCGAAGAAGTAAACTATATATAACCATTTTCCAAAATTTGAATTTCGTATAGAATTAAATCGAATTAGAATAGAAAAGATTAGAATAGAATAGAAAATGATAGAAAAGAATAAACTAGAATAACAATAGAACAGAATAGAATAAAAGATATATTATATTTTATTCTATTTTGTTCTATTGTTTTTCTAGTCTACTCTTTTCTATTATTTTCTATTCAAATCTTTTCTATTCGAATTCAAATTCATGCTATACGAAATTCGAACTTCTGAAGCCATCTTCCGAAATTCAAATTTCGTATAGAATGAATTCAAATTTGAATAGAAAAGATTACAATAGAATAGAAAAGAAAATAATAGAAAAGAATAGCATAGAAAAACAATAGAACAGACTAAAAAAAAAATATTATATATAAATAATTTTTTTTTATTCTGTTGTATTGTTTTTCTATGCTATTCTTTTCTATTATTTTCTATTCTATTCTAATCTTTTCTATTCAAATTTGAATTCATTCCATACAAAATTCAAATTTCGGGAGATGGCTTCTGAAGTTCGAATTTCGTATAGAATGAATTTGAATTTGAATAGAAAAGATTTAAATAGAAAAGAATAGACTAGAAAAACAATAGAACAGAATAGAAAAATATATAATAAATATAAATCTATCTATCTATCTATCTATCTATCTATCTATCTATCTATCTATCTATCTATCTATCTATCTATCTATCTATCTATCTATATAGATAGATATATTTATATCCGACATTTGTATTTATTTATATCCGAAATTTGAATTTCATATAGATTGAAATCGAATTTGAATAGAAAAGATTAGAATAGAAAATAATAGAGAAGAATAGCATAGAAAACAATAGAACAGAATAGAAAAATATATAACATATATATAAAACACCTTCCGAAATTAGAATTTCGTATAGAATGAAATTGAATTCGAATAGAAAAGATTAGAGTAGAATAGTAAATACTAGAAAAGAATAGCATAGAAAAACAATAGCACAGAACAGAAAAAAATATTTTATATATATACAGTATATATATATATATATATATATATATATATATATATATATATATATATAGATAGATAGATAGATAGATAGATAGATAGATAGATAGATAGATAGATAGATAGATAGATATAACATCTGAAATTTGAATTTTGTATAGAATGAAATCGAATTCCAATAGAAAAGAATAGAATAGAAAAGAATAGCATAGAAAAACAATAGACAATAAACAATAAAAAAATTGGTTGAATTTTTTCGAATGCGGTAGAATTATTTAGAATTTAATAGATTTTCGAATTCGGTAGATTTTTTTTCGAATGCGGTAGATGTTTTTCGAATGCGGTCAAACTTTTTCGAATACGAAACAAATCCCGAAAACGAATGTAACGAATTTAACTAAACGAATTTAGTTAAATAACAAATCGAAACAAAATAATTTTTTTCATTCTGCACATGTCTACTCACCAGTGCCCATCAATGCAGCTTCACCAGTGCCCATCAGTGCAGCCTGATCAGTGCCCATCAATGCAGCCTCACCAGTGCCCATCAATGCAGCCTCACCAGTGCCCATCCAATGCAGCCTGGTCACTGGGGCAGGGCAAATGGGGTGTATGGGGGGAGATGGGATGTGGGGGTCAGCTGGGGGTTTCTCACCTGGCAGCTCAGCTCAGCAGGTCCTTGCATGCCTTGACCTCCTGGGGGTGATGTTCCTGGTCCTGGGGTAAAGTTGCTGCCAGCACCCAGCCCTGCAGCCCGAGCCAGTCACTCTACCCAACACCCTGGCACACACTGCCTCCAAGACTCTGGACTCCGGGAGTTTTAGTTTCCTCTGCGATTGAGCACACTAAAACTCCTGGAACTGCCACTGCGGCCGTGCCCCTGGCCCTACTTTCTAGAGAAGGAAAAAAATGGCAGTGGGCAGCGGCTGCCAGCCTGGGGGGAAATTGCTGCCTGCCCCTGCCTGGCGCCCTAAGCCTGATGACTACTTGTGCTGCCTTATGGTGGCACCAGCTCTGGGCGGTGTACCCCCTGCCCTTGGTGCGCGCACCCCCAGGGGTATGCGTACCACAGGTTGAGAAACACTGCTCTAGACTGATGAGTCAAAATGTAAAAATATTTGGCTGTAGCAGGAGGCAGCTTGTTTATGAAGAGCTGGAGAGTGGTACAATAATGAGTGTCTTCAGGCAACAGTGAAGCATGATGAAGGTTCTTTGTAAGTTTGGGGCTGCATTTCTGCATATGGAAATAGAGATTTGGTCAGGATCACTGATGTCGTCAATGCTGATAGATACAGGCAGATGCTTACTGTATACATCATGTCATACCATCAGGGAGGCGTATTATTGGCCCCAAATTTATTCTGTAGCAGGACAACGCCCCCAAACATGCAGCCAATATCAGTAAGAGTTATCTTCAGAGTAAAGAAGAACAAGGAGTGCTCGAAGTGATGGTTTGGCCCCCACACAGGGCCGGTGCTACCGCTAGGCAAACTAGGCAGCTGCCTGGGGCTCACTGCTACCTAGGGCGCAGCCACAGCCGCTGGTTTCCCTACTCTCCAGTCTCCACTGGCTCAAGGTGACATCTCCAGAGCAGGGGCAGATTGACCATAATAAACAATTAGTGTGCAGAGTGTGCAGTGGCACCACCCCAGCCTGGATGCAGCATGGAGTCAGTGCATGAGTGCAGCTAATCATATGGCTCAAGGAAGGGAGGCGGGATCAGGAGTCCAATGGGCAGTTATGATCCTTCTCCCTTCCCCTCCTAGCAGCTCGGTGTAATTTTGCTCCTCCCCTGGCTCACCCCGGCGCCTCAGCTCCAGCCCGGCTCCAATTATGTCGCTCGCTCCCGAGTATTCCTGGCTCCTCCTCTGGCTCACCCCAGTGCCTCGGTTCTATCTCTCCCTGCCTGGCTTGGCTCAGAGTATGAAGCTCACTCCCAGGTATTCTTGGTTCCTCCCCCAGCTCACCCCAGCACCTTAGCTCTGCCCCTCCCTCCCCAGCCCAGCTCTGGGGAATGGAGCTCGCCCCAGGTATTTCTGGCTCCCCCAGGCACCTCACCTCTGTCCCTCCCTCCCCGGGCCGGCACCTGACTGTTCCCGAGTGTGCTCTAGCACCCCAGCAGCACATCTGACCTGGGGTCCCCATCCATCTATTAGTCCTCCTCTTCTCTGCCAGGATCGTCCCTTCTTCTCCAGTGCCCAAGATAGAAAAAAAAACAGGAGCTGCTCCAGGCTGTCAAGGCTGAGGACCTGGGCATCATGGTGGCGAAGCTGCTGCAGTGACCCAAGGCAGGTAAAGCCAGTGAGTACACCCACCCAACTACCTACCTACCGACATACCCACCTACTCTGATGATGGGTTTAATGGGATCAGTCATTATATCAGATTAAAGCAGGGAGGGGGGTTTTGGTTATCAGGATAGGCTGCGGGCAGGGGTGGGCTAACCATTTGGGCACTCGGGCATCCAGCTGGAGTCCCAGAGCCCAGTGCCAGAACAAGTTCCAGCACTTGGCTACACTAATTCAACTCCTACTGCAGGGGAGATTACACTGCAAGGGATTACATGGGGGGGATTTATACGGGGGGGGGGGGTAAAGAGGGGAATAGATGTGTGGGTGGGATACAGTGGGGAACAGAGGTGGGGGGGTGCAGAGGGGGAACAGGCGTTCAGGGGACTACAGTGATGAAGCAATTGGGGTGATCTGAGGTGTAAATGAGGAAGAATTGTGGTGATCTGAGACCTGAAAATACAGGAATTAGGGTGATTTGAGGTGTGGAGGTTCAAGTCCACCTTTGTAGAAAAATAATAAATGCAGATCTTTTTGCAGGTAAAAAAAAAGAATGTGTAGTTATTATTTGTTTTACTAATAGTCTGTAAAGCATTGTCGGTGTATCGGTCTGCTCGTACGGACAGGTATTTACAGAGCTAGCCTGTCCATATACTGCCCTTACCTGTCCATTAGGGATGGGTGAACGGTTCAGCCAATATACGGTGTTCGGGGCCGTTCGAAAGCCGTCAGAACACCGTTAAAGTCTATGGGACATTAAAAAAAATCAAGTGTTACTTTTAAAGGCTTATATGCAAGTTATTGTCATACAAAGTGTTTGGGGACCCAGGTCCTGCCCCATGTATTAATGCAAAAAAACGTTTTAAAAACAGCCGTTTTTTCGGGAGCAGTGATTTTAATAATGCTTAAAGTGAAACAATAAAATTGAAATATTCCTTTAAATTTCATACCTGGGGGGTGTCTATAGTATGCCTGTAAAGTGGCATATTTTTCCCATGTCTAGAACAGTTCCTGCACAAACTGGCATTTCTAAAGGAAAAAAGTAATTTAAAACTACTTGCGGCTATAATGAATTGTCTATGGGAGAAATCAAAAGTGCTAATTTTAAAGGCTTATATGCATGGTATTGTCATAAAAAGTGTTTGGGGACCCAGGTCTTGCCCCAGGGGACATGTATCAATGCAAAAAAAGTTTTAAAAACGCCCTTTTTTCGGGAGCAGTGTTTTTAATAATGCCTAAAGTGAAACAATAAAAGTGAAATATTCCTTTAAATTTCGTACCTGGGGGGTGTCTATAGTATGCCTGTAAAGTGGCACATTTTTTCCCGTGTTTAGAACAGTCCCTGCACAAAATGACATTTGTAAAGGAAAAAAGTCATTTAAAACTACTAGCGGCTATAATAAATTGTCGGGTCCTGGCAATACAGATAAAAGTCATTGAAAAAAATGTCATGGAATCCCCACCAGTCCATTACCAGGCCCTTTGGGTCTGGTATGAATATTAAGGGAAACCCCGAACTAAAATTTAAAAAAAAAATTGCGTGGGGGTCCCCCCAAATTCCATACCAGGCCCTTCAGGTCTGGTATGGATATTAAGGGGAACCCTGTGCCAATTTTTTTTTAAAAAATGGTGTAAGGGTCCCCCTCAAAATCCATACCAGACCCTTTAACAAGGGGACCCCCAGATCCCGCCCCCCCCCCTGTTTGAAATGGTAACGGGTACATTGTACCCGTACCATTTCACAAAAAAAGTGTCAAGATGTTAAAAAAAACAAGACACAACTTGAGACAAGTCCTTTATTAAAAAATTAAAATGTCCCACGAAGTCCATTCATCTTCTTCTATGGCTCTGCCGACAGAGGAGGGCACCGCCATCTGACGAGTCCTTGCAGGTGACAGTTCTTATATAACTGAGGGCGGGGCCACATGGTGATGTACCCGGGTGACCCCGCCCCCCTCTCACGCACAGGAACTTCCCAATGGGCTGCAAAATGAGGTTTCACTTAGGGTGTCAAAAATCCTTGCACCAGCCTTGCCCCCACAGAGCCCTGATCTCAACATCATCCAGTCTGTCTGGGATTACATGAAGAGACAGAAGGATTTGAGGCAGCCTACATCCAGAGAAGATCTATAGTTAGTTCTCCAAGATGTTTGGAATAACCTACCTGCCAAGTTCCTTCAAAAGCTGCGTGCGAGTGGACCTAGAAGAATTTATGTAGGCAAAGGGTAATTACACCAATTATTATTCTGATTTGGATTTCTCTTCTGTCCACTTACTTTCCATTTTGTTAACTGATAAAAACAAAATTTTAACACTTCTATTTCCGAAAGCATTTACAGCATTTTTTCACATCTAATAAAAAAGAAATAACCGTGCTAAATATAAGTGAAACACGTGAAGCAATCTCAAAGACTTCCGTGAGGAAGTACATATATAAATACAAAAATGTTGAAAAATATTAAAAATTAAATTATGAAAAGTACATGGGTCAACACATGTATGTATGAATCAAACATGAGTGTCCATATGTAATATTTGCGAATAAAAATAAGTGTCCATATATAGTAACAGAAAATAAAAATGTGAAGTAATGATCTGAAAACAGTCCAAGAAAGACCCCTTGGGTGAATCCAGCCAGAGTCAATGGTGTAAAAAATATGAGTGACAACCCATACAGTATCCGCCAATACCCAATAATTGCGCTTACCGCAAGGCAATCGTACACCAGCCTGTATCACGTCTTGGTGTGGAGAATCCAGATGGTGCTCTTAGACTGTATACATCATAGCTGAAAGGATGTAATGAGGACACCAAACTTCCATCTCATAACGTTCCCCAGATGACGCCATTTGTAATGAAACGTACGTCGGGAGGTTGACGCTCTGACGTCATCGCCATTTTCAGTGTGGACGGGTGCTCGCTATGCCGGCCGGCTGTTTGCTGTATTTTTACATACTCATGTGAGTTTTCTACCTTTATCTATTAAATCGTTTTTATCAGTATTACACTATGGCCAGTTCCTTTTTATTTACATGCTTGTGAGATGTCATTTTGGAGTCTCTGCTGTATCCCCCGGTTCCTGCCGCAAGCAGTCCAGAACGCCAATGGATCTCTCATACTGCTATTGAACATAAGCTGTGGTTGGCTTGCCTTGCGGTAAGCGCATTATTTGCCTGGTGGTGGATCACGTAGTGTGGTGTGGTTAACCAATACTGAACACAAGCTGTTGTTGGCTTGCATTCTGGTAAGCGCAATATTTGCACGGAGTGTGGGGTCTCATCTTCACTACTGAGTTTGCTAGTGTTCACTCTAAGTTCCCTTTTTTTCCTGCTGTATCTTTATGCACTAGTGTAAGTTTTCTACCTTTTCCAAACTTTAATTAGTTTGGCAGTATTACACTATGGCCAGTTTCCTTTTATTTACATGTCCATGAGATGGAAGTTTGGTGTCCTCATTACATCCTTTCAGCTACGATGTATACAGTCTAAGAGCACCATCTGGATTCTCCACACCAAGACGTGATACAGGCTGGTGTACGCTTGCCTTGCGGTAAGCGCAATTATTGAGTATTTGCAATACTGTATGGGTTGTCACTCATATTTTTTACACCATTGACTCTGGTTGGATTCACCCAAGGGGTCTTTCTTGGACTGTTTTCAGATCATTACTTCACATTTTTATTTTCTGTTACTATATATGGACACTTATTTTTATTCGCAAATATTACATATGGACACTCATGTTTGATTCATACATACATGTGTTGATCCATGTACTTTTCATAATTTAATTTTTAATATTTTTCAACATTTTTGTATTTATATATGTACTTCCTCACGGAAGTCTTTGAGATTGCTTCACGTGTTTCACTTATATTTAGCGCGGTTATTTCTTTTTTATTAGTTATTTTAGTGCACATCTCACTGTTTAACTGCTGCTTTTTGGGGGGATATTTTCTATAGGTAGCGCAGTATTTTTTTGTTTTTTTTATTTTTTCACATCTGCCTAAATCCTTTGCATAGTATTGTAGATCTACTCTAACTTGAAGCAAAAAGTTCATAAAAATTCATGTAAATGAAGCTGCTTACACTTCAGGCTTAAAGGAAATCTGCTTAGGGGGGACAAGTAACTCCACAGGTGCCTCTTACATGACGTTCTTCTATGTATTAACCCTGGCTATCACTTTCCTATATGAGTTACTCTGGTGCCTGAAGGAATGTAGCAACATAACTCGCAATAGAGTCAATTCACTATAATGGACTGGTCATTTTACCTCCATTCTTTACTTTAATCATGATCATTTTTCTCCTAAAAAATGTTCAAATCACCGAGATAAACATTGCATAGACATTGAATCGTTATTTTTCATACAGGAAGAGAAGGCAAAACAATTTTTTTAAAGTTATACCTTTTAGTGGTTAACTAAAATATTAAATAACACAAGCTTTCAGAGCTCTAAAGCTCTTTCTTCAGGTACCATGATAGATTTTATTGGTCTTCTTTACCTCTGTATTTATTCCTGCCTAAAACAGTAATCATCTTTTTTCCATGCAATTTTTCCCACCGAAAATAGACATTTAACTGTTTAAAGCCATATCTCATGATCTGTTATTTTATCTCACCCCAAACATTTCCTTTTTATCCTTCCTTAAAGCTGACCATAGATGGATAGAATTTTGAATTTAAATTCATTCAAAAAGTCTTTATATGAAAATTCTCCGTACATTTGAATGTTGTTTGAAAGACTTTGTTTGCTTTTAACATTTGATTTTGGAATAAATAGACTTTACTGAAGAAAAACCACATACAGTGTTAGAAATTTGTTTGTTCAAGAAAAAAATTTCTTCCTACTCCTTCAAATTTTCTTGTCACTGCGGTAGAAAATGAATGTTGATTTGACCGCATTAATGATTAGAAAAATTAACAAACTTTCTTAGAACATTCCTAAGAATTTAAAATTCTACCCATCTATGGCCAGCCTAACTGACATCTACAGTAAGTGCTATGCGTTTGTAAATTAAAGCTGAACTCTGGGGGGAAAAAGTATCCTTGCAGGTGGACCCCTGCTCACTGCAATGCCTAACTGCTCATTTGCCTAAGGGATGATGAAAAAGGTGAAATACTTACCTTATTCCTCACTCCCTTGGTAGCAGGTGCTTTCTTTTATTGTCTGATGCTCTGGACTGTAGGTGGATACTCTGCGTCCTCTCCATACAAAGCAAGACTGCTGGTTCTGCATTGTACGTTTAGCACTACCACTAAAGGAGCCAATTGGTAATCTGGGGTCTCTGTTCTGTGCCTCTACTCCAAGAACAACCTTAGCCCCTCTGACACACCTGGATGAATGAACGTTACAGCACTTATAAGAACACAAGTTTAGATACCGTTAACTTGGCTACGAATTAGTACCAGGGAATAGACACAAGACGGTTCGCAGCAGAACATGTAAACAGGCAAAAAATTTGTTCGAACACGCGAACACCGTTAAAGTCTATGGGACATGAACATGAAAAATCAAAAGTGCTAATTTTAAAGGCTTATATGCAAGTTATTGTCATAAAAAGTGTTTGGGGACCTGGGTCCTGCCCCAGGGGACATGTATCAATGCAAAAAAAAGTTTTAAAAACGTCTGTTTTTTCGGGAGCAGTGATGTGAATAATGCTTAAAGTGAAACAATAAAAGTGAAATATTCCTTTAAATTTCGTACCTGGGGGGTGTCTATAGTATGCCTGTAAAGTGGCACATGTTTCCCGTGTTTAGAACAGTCTGAGAGCAAAATGACATTTCTAAAGGAAAAAAAGTAATTTAAAAGTACTCGCGGCTATAATGAATTGTCGGTCCCGGCAATACACATAAAAGTCATTGAAAAAAACGGCATGGGATTCCCCCACAGTCCATTACCTTCGGTACTGGTGTGAATATTAAGGGGAACCCTGAACCAAAATTTTTTTAAAAATTGCGTGGAGGCCCCCCCAAAATCCATACCAGGCCCTTCAGGTCTGGTATCGATATTAAGGGGAACCCCGGGCCAAAAAAAATGGTGTGGGGTCCCCCCAAAAATCAGTACCAGACCCTTATCCGAGCATGCAACCTGGCATGCTGCAGGAAAAGGGGGGGACGAGAGAGCGCCCCCCTCCTGAACCGTACCAGGCCACATGCCCTCAACATAGGGAGGGTGCTTTGGGGTAGCCCCCCACAGCACCTTGTCCCCATGTTAATGGGGATAAGGGCCTCATCTCCACAACCCTTGCCCGGTGGCTGTGGGGGTCTGCGGGCGGGGGGCTTATCGGAATCTGGAAGCCCCCTTTAACAAGGGAACCCCCAGATCCCGGCCTCCCCCCGTGTGAAATGGTAATGGGGTGCAAATGTACCCCTACCATTTCACAAAAAAGTGTGAAAATGGTACAAACGACATGCCACAGCTTGGGACAAGTCCTTTATTAAAAAATAAAAAAATAAAACCGTCCCACAAAGTCTTCTTCTTCTCTCACTCCCATGACGGACCGAAAAAGAAAAAAAAAAACGCGACCGACCTGCCTCCATGTGAGGCACCCGCCATAATGACCGTCCTCTCATGTGATAGCTCTTTTATAACTGAGGGTGGGGCCAAACGGTGACGTCGCCGGGTGACCCTGCCCCCCTCTGATGCACGGGGACATCCATATGGCTTTCCCGTAGTGTCAGAGGGGGCGGGGCCACCCAGTTATATATCTATGGGGACATCCCCATGGCTTTCCCATAGCGTCAGAGGGGGCAGGGCCACCGGTTACGTAACCGCGTGGCCCCGCCCCCTCTAACGCTACAGGAAAGCCATAGACATGTCCCCGTGCATCAGAGGGGGGCGGGGTCACCCCGCGACGTCACCGTGTGGCCCCGCCCTCAGTTATCAAAGAGCTGTCATCTGAGAGGACGGTCATTATGGCGGGTGCCTCCCGTGGAGGCGGGTCGGTCGCATTTTTTTTTCTTTTTCGGTTCGTCGGCAGACCGAGAAAAGAAGAAGAAGACTTCGTGGGACAGTTTTTTTTTTAATTTTTTAATAAAGGACTTGTCCCAAGCCGTGTCATGTCATTTGTACCATTTTCACACTTTTTCTGTGAAATGGTAGGGGTACATTTGTACCCCATTACCATTTCACACAGGAGGGGAGGCCGGGATCTGGGGGTCCCCTTGTTAAAGGGGGCTTCCAGATTCCAATAAGCCCCCCGCCCGCAGACCCCCACAACCACCAGGCAAGGGTTGTGGGGATGAGGCCCTTGTCCCCATCAACATGGGGACAAGGTGCTTTGGAGGGGTACCCCAAAGCACCCTCCCCGTGTTGAGGGCATGTGGCCTGGTACGGTTCAGGGGGGGCGCTCTCTCGTCCCCCCATCTTTTCCTGCAGCCTGCCAGGTTGCGTGCTCACATAAGGGTCTGGTATGGATTTTTGGGGGGACCCCCACGCCATTTTTTTTTAATTTTGGCGTGGGGTTCCCCTTAATATCCATACCAGACCTGAAGGGACCGACAATTCATTATAGCTACGAGTACTTTTTTTTTTCCTTTAGAAATGTCATTTTGCTCTCGGACTGTTCTAAAGATGGGAAACATGCGCCACTTTACAGGCATACTATAGACACCCCCCAAGTACGAAATTTAAAGGAATATTTCACTTTTATTGTTTCACTTTAAGCATTATTAAAATCACTGCTCCCGAAAAAAACAGCCGTTTTTAAAACTTTTTTTGCATTGATACATATCCCCTGGGGCAGGACCCGGGTCCCCAAACACTTTTTATGACAATAACTTGCATATAAGCCTTTAAAATTAGCACTTTTGATTTCTCCCATAGACTTTTAAAGGGTGTTCCGTGGCTTTCG
Source organism: Aquarana catesbeiana (assembly GCF_042186555.1). Taxonomy (NCBI): domain Eukaryota; kingdom Metazoa; phylum Chordata; class Amphibia; order Anura; family Ranidae; genus Aquarana; species Aquarana catesbeiana. The sequence goes on from NC_133324.1 coordinate 562,850,956, forward strand.
AATTTGCCATGAACACCTCAAATTGTTCGCTATCCGGCGAACAGGTGAACACCCGATGTTTGAGTCGAACTTACGTATTGCGTATTGCGGCGGACAAATTGGGCACTTATGACACATTTTTGGGACCATTGACAATTATACAGCGATCAGTGCTATAAAAATGCACTGATTACTGTTTAAATGTCACTGGTAGGGAATGGGTTAACACTAGGGGGCAATCAAGGGGTTAACTTTGTTCCCGCTCTGTGTTTTAACTGTAGGAGGGATGGGACTGTCTAGGACAGGTGTCTCAAACTGGCGGCCCTCCAGCTGTTGCGAAACTACAAGTCCCATGAGGCAATGCAAGGCTGACAGTTACAAACATGACTCCCACAGGCAGAGGCATGATGGGACTTGTAGTTTTGCAACAGCTGGAGGGCCGCCAGTTTGAGACCCCTGGTCTAGGAGGAGAGAGAGATCGGTGTTCATACTTAGTTTGAACACACGATCTGTCTCTACTCCCCTGAGAGAACTGGGATTTGTGTGTTTACACACACAGATCCCTGTTCTCACTCTGTCATGAGAGATCGCGGGTGCCCGGAGGTCATCGCTCCCGCTGGGCACTCGCATTGGCTCCGGACACACGCTGCGGCGTGCACGCGCCCCTAGGGGCCAAAAGGAAAAGCGACGTAAGGTAACATCGATTTGCCAAGCCAACCTGCCGCAGTAAAAGTGCAGCAGCTGGTCCAGAAGTGGTTAATATTATAACTAGTCTAGAGTGCACTCTAGGAGAATGGCTAGGATATGGTTCAATGTTTCCTGAGAGGTAACTCCTAGCATAAGCATTAGGTGAAAGTCTCTGTGTAGCAACTGTAAAGAGACAGTCTTTAGTCTTAACTATTCCGCCCAGCTAGTATTGGGGCCCAGTTGTATCGTTGGTGCACATGAGAATAGTCCCAGACAAGCCAGCAGGTAGCAGTAAGGCTACTAGATGGCTGCATGGTCAGTTCCTAAAGGGCTCAGTCTTAGATTAGTCCACTCTCTGCTCTGTACCCAAGTGGCTCTGGCTGTTGGCACTCCGAATTCAGCACTCTGGATCCCGCTCAGGCCACTGATATGCAGCAGTGATGGTGCACACTGGACAGCGATGTGTGCTCTCCGGTCTCCCTCACAGCAAGAGGAAGCTGTGTCCTGTACAGCCTGAGAAAATGCAGTTCTTTCCCCTCCACCTGGATATATCTCTATGGGAAATGCATTTTAAAAGCTATTGATTACAGTCTGTCTCCTCTGGACTACAGTTCCCACAGTGCAATGTTTCCTGACACAGTCTATTGAATGCTTCTTCCTCAACAGCTTCTTCATCTTGCAGATATAGCTGTTAACCAGTTCATCACTGCAGGACAGCAGCTGTACAGAGTAGCTGCAGCCAGTGTTTTACTCACTCTTCATTCTTAGCCAACCACCTGGCTACATACGGGATGACGTCAGAGAGCTCCATCTGGTTTATTGGATAGAAGGAGGCCTGCAGGAGTGAGAAATAGGCAGATACACCTTGCAGTGGGGGGAGGGGGTGGGGTGGGCACCCATTGCAAGGGTAAAAATATTTTCCAGCTTTAACCCTATGTGATATTGTTTTTGCACAACCACAACATCATATTCAATTATCTAAAAAAATAAGGCAAACAATGCTGTTCAAAGTAAATAAAAAAGAGATTTACCGCATGCTTCTTCTTCTGAAAACAAAGGAATCCTGTCTTATTGATTTTCTGTTGGTAACTTCTGTCATTGGCTTTAACTTCCCAAGTGTAATCTGGAAATAATTTACCAAAAATATACAGTATAGGCATAGGAAGTTTGTTAATATACAGTAGAAATATGCATGTTGTCCTTTGAAAGCTATGGCAGCCATAAATAGACTGATAACTACACAGGGACCTCCTATCAGTATTAGTCCATTTTTAGCCACTTAGATAACAAGTGGATGGTGTTTGGTGGATGGTGGTGTCCTCTGGTGTAGCATGGAAGAACTGTTCATATGCCACTCTTACTGTTAGGTAAGGATCACTTCGTACAGATATCCCCATGTATGCTGCATTTCTTCTCTGGCTCCTAGATATTCTTTGTAGACAATCACCTACACTTTCCTACCAGCAGTGTTAGAGGCCTTGTGCACCCGTTCAACTTTACATTCTCAGGGCCCTTGTAACACCTCTCTGTTTTCTCTCCTCTCCACTCTCACTGTCACTGTTCATACAAACAATTGTACAAAAAATTCTCAGTACATTCAATGACTTGACAAAAAATTAAATTTGCTTTTAACAGTTGATTTTGGTATAAATAAACTTTATGGAACGAAAACCACATACTGTTAGAAATTAATCGATTTGAGAAAATGTTTCTATCCTGAACTTTGTCTGGTTCAGTAGGGAGCAGCCAAATCTCAAGCAATGTATTGGCACTTGGGTCCATTGAATCGACTTCTGTACAATCACTCTGTCGGATTTTCCCCACTCGATCAGCTCTGCAGGCTATAACCAGCAAGAAAACCGTGTGAAAGAGCCCTTAGGCCTTTTTTACACAGGTCATATCCAGTCTGATTAGCAGGGAATCTGGAAACTGACACCCTACTGAATCAGAGCAGAATTGATTGGATGTCACAGTTATGGTAGGTTCAATGAGTAAATAAACCTATATTTTAGGATAGAAAAAAGCAAAATGATAATGCTAGCAACAGTCTGCATCATACATGTAATTTTTTTATTTTGCCCACAGTTACACTTTCCCCCTTCCTGCCCACCCAGGCATCCATTTCTGAACACCCAGGAGGGAAGGATTGATGGTCATGTGACCACTGTAACATTAGTCACATGATCAGAGGCCAGTCCAGCCAGCTATCCATCTTTAGTCTGGACAGAGAGCTGTCTTAGACAATTCGGTCTTTGTGCTGGGAATACACAGTGAGCAAACTCTCAGGACAAAAACATCGGCCGACCAGGGATGTATATGTGCAGATGTTGGTGTTAAAGCCCTTTTTGCTGCTGCCCATATGCATTGGGTGGTCCTAAAGGGATTTTTTTAAGTATACCATGTCAGGTAAAATTAAATTTTACACAGTCTTTCTGGAATGAAAGCAACCCTCCTTAACTGATTTCCTGAGGTTAGTCATTAGAAAAAATAAATAATACCAACCAATAGGGAAAGTAAGGATGAAGAAAGCTAATCTGAAAGAATTTTAGAATCTGTGTAAGAATTTTACACAGATGTTTTTCAGCCTGCCATGTTAAAATCTCTGTTATTCTATGTTATCTATGATAAATAAATACACTACAGTTGTATTAAAACTGTATATGTGTTGCATTACACATTGTATTTTGCCTTTAAAATAATGTGTGTGGGGGGGGTAAAAACCCAAAAGAAAACCTTGTCTCTTTAGTATCATAGGTACTTACAAAGTTACTGCAAATCAATATTTCTTTAACCAGAATGTGAATATTAATGTGCACATGTAATATCAGTGCTCAGATCCCTGAATCAGGCCAAACAGCTAGCCAAACATTAGTTGATCACAAATTAGAAAACATATATACAGTATCTCACAAAAGTGAGTACACCCCATTTTTGTAAATAATTTTGTTATATCTTTTCATGTGACAACACTGAAGAAATTACACCTTTCTACCATGTAAAGTAGTGAGTGTACAGGTTGTATAATAGTGTAAATTTGCTGTCCCCTCAAAGTAACTCAACACACAGCCATTAATGTCTAAACCACTGGCAACAAACGTGAGTACACCCCTAAGTGAAAATGTCCAAATTGGGCCCAATTAGCCATTTCCCCTCCCCGCTTTCATGTGACTCGTTAGTGTTACAAGGTCTCAGGTGTGAATGGGAAGCAGGTGTGTTAAATTTGGTTTTATCGCTCTCACTCTCTCATACTGGTCACTGGAAGTTCAAGATGGCACCTCATGGCAAAGAGCTTTCTGAAGATCTGAAAAAAAGAATTCTTGTTCTACATAAAGATGGCCTATGTTTAAGAAGATTGCAGAGACCCTGAAACTGAGCTGCAGCACGGTGGCCAAGACCATACAATGGTTTAACAGAACAGGTTCCACTCAGAACAGGCCTCACCATGGTCGATCAAAGGAGTTGAGTGCACGTGCTCAACATCATATCCAGAGGTTGTCTTTGGGAAATAAACGTATAAGTGCTGCCAGCATTGCTGCAGAGGTTGAAGGGGTGGGGGGTCAGCCTGTCAGTACTCAGACCATACATCGTACACTGCATCAAATTGGTCTGCATGGCTGTCTTCCCAGAAGGAAACCTCTTCTAATGATGATGCACAAGAAAGCCCGCAAAAATTTGCTGAAGAGAAGCAGACTAAGGACATGGATTACTGGAACCATGTCCTGTGGTCTGATGAGATCAAGATAAACTTATTTGGTTCAGATGGCGTCAAGTGTGTGTGGTGGCAACCAGGTGAGGAGTACAAAGACAAGTGTGTCTTGCCTACAGTCAAGCATGGTGATGGGAGTGTCATAGTCTGGGGCTGCATGAGTGCTGCTGACACTGGGGAGCTCTGAATGCTAACAATAATGTGACATACTGAAGCAGAGCATCATCCCCTCCCTTTGGAGACTGGGCCGCAGGGCAGTATTCCAAGATGATAACAACCCCAAGCACACTTACAAGATAACCACTGCCTTACTAAAGAAGCTGAGAGTAAAGGTGAGGGACTGGCCAAGCATGTCTCCAGACCTAAACCCTATTGAGCATCTGTGGGGCATCCTCAAACAGAAGGTGGAGGAGCGCAAGGTCTCTAACATCCACCAGCTTCGTGATGTCGTCATGAAGGAGTGGAAGAGGACTCCAGTGGCAACCTGTGAAGCTTTGGTGAACTCCATGCCCAAGAGGGTTAAGGCAGTGCTGGAAAATAATGGTGGCCACAAAAAATATTGACACTTTGGGCCCAATTTGGACATTTTCACTTAGGGGTGTACTCACTTTTGTTGTCAGCGGTTTAGACATTAATGGCTGTGTGTTGAGTTATTTTGAGGGGACAGCAAATTTACACTGTTATACAAGCTGTACACACACTCCTTTACATTGTAGAAAAGTGTAATTTCTTCAGAGATGTCACATGAAAAGATATAATAAAATATTTACAAAAATGTAAGGGGTGTACTCACTTTTGTGAGATACTGTAACAGATTGCAGCGCTCCAAAATATGATTGACATTTTTACACCAAACATGAAGATAATTAACAATAAAATAATATACTGTAAGTCCATCAAAAATTTGCAAAGAGGAATCCCAGAAACCAGCTTCAGTGTGAACGATAGCGGAGTTCTACTCTTTTTTTAAAAGTCCAATTATTGTCCTGCTCATCCTGAATGCTATTATAAATGGCAACCTTTTTTTTTTTCTTTGTAAATACCTTTTTTCACTTATTTTCTGCAAACCTTCTGGCTGAGGCAACCTAAGCGATTTCATCACTAGGCAATTCGCATGGACTCCTGTGATATGGTTGTCATCTATCCCAGGAGTCCATAGGAATCCCCTAGGGATGAAATCTCGTATTATTTCCAGACCTGTCCAACCTGTCAGGAAGAAAGAGCGCCGAGGGGTGGCATTACTGCACAGGTAGCCAGCTGTGCCGAATTCAGGAAATTAAGACAGGAAAGCTTCAGATGCCCACAGCAGAGATGGACCCTGCCTGCTTCCAAGATCTGGTCAGTTTTACATGATTTAAACATAAACTAAAAGGACGACATTAATGACAGTATCTAAATGTAGCACTGGAATTGAACACAATTACGGTAGTGTAGTGACACCTCCAAACTTCTTACTAGATTATGTAGATACTCAAATTATAGAGTGGTTTAAAAGTGCCTTTTAGGTGTGGACATAGCCATCACCTTTATCCCGGACCAGAAACCAGAATCTTCTCATGGATCCAAAAACATCACGGATGTGATAAAAATGGTTTTAATTTTTTTAGGCAGGGCTTAGAACCTTTGTTAGGTTTTTACTGCTGTATGTGTCTCCACTGGGAAGATTCACCTTTTTTGATTGTCCTGGACATTGTCACTGACACTGAAAGTAAGATTTTAAGTTCTCACTGGAATAAGACTAGTGGGGAAATCATTACTGGACACTTGCTTAGGTCACAACTATCTGAGATTTCTCTTAGGCGAAGTGATCTGCTCTCGCTTCCTGTGTCTCAAGTCAGGAAGTAAAAGAAAAATCTGCCATGGACCATAGACAACAAAAGAAAGGGTTTTTACCATTATTCACTCCTTTCAAAATTAAAAAGAAAACGTTTTGACGGTAGATATACTTAATATTTTATATGCAGTTTTAGAAACTTCTATAAAACATACCTTTATCATTTACTAGATCTGCTGACTTGAATGTCGCATCCATTATACTCTTTCTAAAAGATATAAATTCATACAAAATAAACTTTTAAAATCAGTATGTATGAATCAAGGCTCTCAGTATCTACAGTTAAAATTCAGTGTATGCTTCAGGCAGTTGTTACAATGAAAGTCCATGCAAAAAATCAGTAAAAGGTTTGAAGTATACTTCATTGAAATACTAATTTATTAAAATAAACATAAAAGGGTGTATATATATAGATATATATCTATATCTATATATATATAGATATATATCTATATATATACACAGTGGGGATGGAAAGTATTCAGATCCCCTTAAATTTTTCACTCTTTGTTATATTGCAGCCATTTGCTAAAATCATTCAAGTTGATTTTTTTCCTCATTAATGTACACACAGCACCCCATATTGACAGAAAAACACAGAATTGTTGACATTTTTGCAGATTTATTATAAAAGAAAAACTGAAATATCACATGGTCCTAAGTATTCAGACCCTTTGCTGTGACACTCATGTATTTAACTCAGGTGCTGTCCATTTCTTCTGATCATCCTTGAGATGGTTCTACACCTTTATTTGAGTCCAGCTGTGTTTGATTATACTGATTGGACTTGATTAGGAAAGCCACACACCTGTCTATATAAGACCTTACAGCTCACAGTGCATGTCAGAGCAAATGAGAATCATGAGGTCAAAGGAACTGCCTGAAGAGCTCAGCGACAGAATTGTGGCAAGGCACAGATCTGGCCAAGGTTACAAAAAAATTCTGCTGCACTTAAGGTTCCTAAGAGCACAGTGGCCTCCATAATCCTTAAATGGAAGACGTTTGGGACGACCAAAACCTTTCCTAGAGCTGGCCGTCTGGCCAAATTAAGCTATCGGGGGAGAAGAGCCTTGGTGAGAGAGGTAAAGAAGAACCCAAAGATCACTGTGGCAGAGCTCCAGAGATGCAGTCGGGAGATGGGAGAAAGTTGTAGAAAGTCAACCATCACTGCAGCCCTCCACCAGCCGGGGCTTTATGGCAGACTGGCCCGATGGAAGCCTCTTTTCAGTGCAAAACACATGAAAGCACGCATGGAGTTTGCTAAAAAACACCTGAAGGACTCCAAGATGGTGAGAAATAAGATTCTCTGGTCTGATGAGACCAAGATAGAACTTCTTGGCCTTTATTCTAAGCGGTATGTGTGGAGAAAACCAGGCAAACCTGCTCATCACCTGTCCAATACAAGCCCAACAGTGAAGCATGGTGGTGGCAGCATCATGCTGTGGGGGTGTTTTTCAGCTGCAGGGACAGGATGACTGGTTGCAATCGAGGGAAAGATGAATGCGGCCAAGTACGGGGATATCCTGGATGAAAACCACCCCAGAGTGCTCAAGACCTCAGACTGGGCCGAAGGTTTACCTTCCAACAAGACAATGACCCTAAGCACACAGATAAAATAACGAAGGAGTGGCTTCACAACAACTCCGTGACTGTTCTTAAATGGCCCAGCCAGAGCCCTGACTTAAACCCAATTGAGCATCTCTGGAGAGACCTAAAAATGGCTGTCTACCAACGTTTACCATCCAACCCGACAGAATTGGAGAGGATCTGCAATGAGGAATGGCAGAGGATCCCCAAATCCAGGTGTGAAAAACTTGTTGCATCTTTCCCAAAAAGACTCATGGCTGTATTAGATCAAAAGGGTGCTTCTACTAAATACTGAGCAAAGGGTCTGAATACTTAGGACCATGTGATATTTCAGTTTTTCTTTTTAAATAAATCTGCAAAAATGTCAACAATTCTGTGTTTTTCTGTCAATATGGGGTGCTGTGTGTACATTAATGAGGAAAAAAAATGAACTTAAATGATTTTAGCAAATGGCTGCAATATAACAAAGAGTGAAAAATTTAAGGGGGTCTGAATACTTTCCATCCCCACTGTGTGTGTATATATATATAAATATATATATATATATATATATTTATTTATACACCCTTTTATGTTTATTTTAATAATTAGGATTTCAATGAAGTATACTTCAAAACTTTTACTGATTTTTTGCATGTGTCCGCCGCAATCTTGCAGTCACAATAAAAATCGCAGAATTGCCGCCATTACTAATAAAAAAATTAATAATAAAAATGCCATAAATCTATCCCTTATTTTGTAGACGCTATAACTTTTGCGTAAACCAATCAATATACGCTTATTGTGATTTTTTTTACCAAAAATATGTAGAAGAATACATATCAGTCTAAACTGAGAAAGAAATTTTTTTATATATATATATTTTGGGGATATTTATTATAGCAAAAAGTAAAAAATATTGTTTTTTTTTTCAAAATTGTCGCACTTCTTTTGTTTATAGCTCAAAAAATAAAAAACGCAGAGGTGATCAAAAGCTCTATTTGTGGGAAAAAAAAGACGTCAATTTTGTTTGGGTGCAACGTCGCATGACCGCGCAATTGTTAGTTAAAGTCATGCAGTGCCAAATCGCAAAAAATGCTCTGGTCAGGAAGGGGGTAAATTCTTCCGGGGCTGAAGTGGTTAAAGGTTATGAATAATGTAAAAAAAAAAAAAGCTCCCCAAGCGTACATAGCTACAGACATAGTTACAAAACAATATTTATTCTGGCAGAAACACACTATTTAGAAATTACTTGGAAAAAAGGAACTCTCTTAAGATCTCTTAAGATAGCTTTTGTTCATTTTGGGCAGATCTGTTACTCTAAGATCTACTTTCATGCCTTTATGCAGGACTGGGCATTAATACCATTTAGTGTAAGTTGATACCTAACTAGGTACAGCTAAGCACTAAATTATAATGCAGTAATATCAGTAGAAAAGGTTTAAAGGAAAGGTAGCTTAAATATAATATAACCTGTGAACTATGTTGAAAGAATAAACAGAAAATGAATATTCTTAATCCCGATGACTGGTGGCCAGAATTCAGGTGCCTTAAACTTCTGCAATTTGTTATAATAAATAAATATGCATGGAGTATGGTACCAGGCACAATGAGTTGATGTAAAAAGCACATGAATGTCAGTATCACCGAAACCAGCATGTATTGTAAGCACAGCTGGCTTCTATCAAGATAAAAGTAATTTTTAACCGTTTGAGACAATAATGATCAGACTGTAATGGCTCGTACACACATTCTGATTATCAGATGATAAAAATTGCTTCCGGATTGATCGTTTGATAATCTGATAATTAGTACGCATCTTTCGACAGCCGATCACGACAGTCTGCCCAACAAAATCCGAAGGGACAAACACGAAAACTTTGCTCGGACGACAGCCCATTGTACGACAATCGTTTAATCGGTACAGTATGCGTCCACTAAAAATCGATAGATGAACACCACGCATGATTGGAAACACGAAAATAAACCAGAAGGACACCACATGGGTCACACATATTTGACATCATTTCAAATACATAGCTACACACAGCGGAAGGTTTTTCCAGAATCGTACGACAAAAATTTTACTTTTCGTAGAGCACATTTTGCACCATTGTATTCGATATTAGTTTTATGTAACAAAATGCGAATGATACGTCTTACGATAATCGGAACGTGTTTACGAGGCATTAGGCTCCATGCACACTGGCTTAAAAAACTTTGCTTCTACAGGAGTTTTGTGTTCTGCCTGTAGAAGCAACTCAATGTTATCCAATGGGGGGTGATTTATGAAAGCCGTGCGCCATCAGTAGAGGCTCATGGCGAGGCGCAACGCACATTTCAATATTTACGCAATGGTGCGTCTGTAACAGAGCTCAAATCCCCCATTTACTATAGTGATCTCGGCGCATGGGAGAATGCAATCTGTGCTCCACTATGGACATGGCGCACGGCATCTCCAATTCAATATTAACGGAAGATGGAGGTGCCAATATTTTGGGGTGATGTGAGGAAGTTTAGTAACAACTGCCCAAGTAAAAAATATGCCCAAAATAGAATGAGAAAGTAACTTTTTCAGAGAAAGCCTGCTGTGCCTGCAAGTACATTTAGAACTGCGTGAAATCAATGTAAGCAGTGTGCATGTGCAAGCGGGTCTTGCGCTCATTCACATGCGTTTGTTCACTGTGCAGCCAAAATCTTAGTAAATGTTAAGCAACGTACATGCAATTGCGTGAGTTACGAGCGCACCTCTAAACTTGACACATTTTTTTTACGCTGGTTCACCTTTATGTATTTTTTAAGGATATTTGCACACAGGTCATGTTAGCATATTACATTGCCAACATGTGACATGCATCTTGTTAAAATTATGTAAAAAGACTCTCGCTCCTCTAGCTCCTCCTAAAAGGGCATTTAACCTTCCCCCTCTAATGCATATGAATTCCTTGGGCTAGCTTTTGCTTTTAAAGGGGAACTCCACACTCCATTCTCCAATGCTCTTGTCTTCCCCCTCTAACCCCTTGGATTTCCATGGGCTAGCTTTTGCTTTTAAAGGGGAACTCCACACTCCACTCCATTCTCAAAAGACTGTGAGCTGCCTTCACCAATTTAAACCACATCCTTTTTCAGAGCATACAACAGGGCCAGCTAGGAAAGGGACGAGAAGAGAGATCACCCATTCCCCTCCTGAACCATACAAGGCCACATGCACTCAACATAGCTGGCTGCCTTTGGGGCATATTGGACTCAGTCCAATACCAACCACAAAGCACCTTGTACCCACTAGTTTAAAGGGGCTTTCCACATTCCATAAAGTCCCCTATCTGCAGCCCCCCACAACCCCAGCCTAGAATTGTGTGGAAGAGGTCCTTGTCCCCCTCAATATGGGAACAAGGTGGTTGACTTTTGGAGTGCTGAGCCCCTCCTGCCCTCAAGCATCCACCCCCCTTTCATGGGCTGGCTTGCTTGTTGTGTGTTTGGCTAGGGGTTTGTTATTGTGTGGGAGGGGCACAATATTTTTTTAATTAGGGGTGGTATTTTTCACGTGGGGGTTCTAATTTAAAGCCTTAACAGACCCAAAAGGGCGGAAAAAGAGAGGGCGCACCAGCCTTATGCATTATCCTTTGATACATTTATTCAAAAAAACATAATTAAAAACTACTCACAAAGGTAGAAAGAAAATCACGCTTATAACAGTCTTTGACTTGTGACAGTCTGTCCACTGATAGCAGTCTCCAGGTCCTGAAGAGAGGACGTACGAACCACTGCTGCTGACACGTTTCGAAAGTATACCTTCTCCCTCAGAGCCTCTTTGTGAGTAGTTTTTAATTATGTTTTTTTTTAATAAATGTATCAAAGGATAATGCACAAGGCTGGTGCGCCCTCTCTTTTCTGTTTTTCCATTTGACTACTAGGATATCCCTATCCTGGAGGGCAGCAAGACCAAAAGCTATTGTCCATCCTGAACTTTGGATTGCCTAGCTAACACACCCATGCGCAAGAGTATTTGTTTTTGTTAGACCCAAAAGGGCCTTGTATGTATTGAGGGGGCAGGCTATTTTCTGTTTTGGGTTAAAATCTTGCAGCTGCAATGTAGATTTGTACGTTTTCTCTAAAGCCGTACATCTTTGAAGCATCATTTTAGATACATGCTACAGATGCACAACAAATTTGCCTTTATTAAACCTCAAAATACCTAATAATTTGGGGTGTACACAGAAAAATGCTAGAGTGCAATTTACCTAATGGGGCAACTATTTAGACCTGTGTGTCCCCAAGGAAAGACATTGGTAGGGTTTTACCCTCACTTTCTGTTTGGCTATGTGACAGGAAGTGAATAAATTTGAAGGAGAAACTGTCAAAATTTGGGAGGTGTCTTCACCCTATCAGGGGTGCAGACATCCCCAAAAACTGACAAGACTTCTAATCCCTCTGCACTCTATCCCCAAGCAAAAATACGAAAGAATTTCATTTAGTTTACCTTTGCAAATACACATTCCTAAGTTCAACTGTCATGCATGTCAATGGCCCATTTAGACCTTGTTTAATATAAAACACCAGTTGCCTTTCACTATAAACATTTGTTAGTCCAGTCCTGAAAATCTGCATCTGCTTTACTATTAATTTCCATAAAAATTGGGTTCCTGCAGCTAGATGCGCCAAATGCATCTATATGCGCGACCGCTGTGTATGTGAGATGCACAACTGCTGGGCACATATCTGTTTCCCGGAAGCAGTGGACAGCACACAGGAATGACACCAAGCCCTCCAGGAAGTTGCTTGTACTGCTGCTAATTTCTTCCCACCACCATGCCCCACTCACTGTTCTCTGAGGAAGAGATGATCCTTATTTGCAAATTATGCATCATGCCTAGTCATGTCTGTAAATGTCAGCGTTTTACAATGCCTCATGGGATGTGTAGTTTCGCAACTGCTGGAGAGCCGTAGTTTGAAGATTCCTGAGCATGTCTTGAAAAAAGGTGGTTTTTCAATGTGCCTTGTATAATGGCCAAGAAATATCGTTAGGAAAATACAAGTGGATCATGGCACATCTACATTCCAAATTTGGCACTTAAGATGGTCATGCACTATGCAATCTGATTGGCCAATCTCTGTATTTAGACAAAATAGGTAATAGGAAGATGCGCTTGAACAATTAATTCAAATTATAGGAAATCAAACAGGCTCTTGCACTAAATCTAATTTATTTAAGGTCTAACTGGTTGCAGTGTATGGTCATCTTTAAAGATCAAGATCTGAAAATATTAATTTATTGGGTTTAGAAACACTTCTCTGTTCTTTGTAATGTATTGAAAAGATTTGGGTAAAAAAGAAAAAAACACATTTCAAAGATATATTAGAAGTGATAGGAATGAGGTTAGCGTCAACAGGGTTAATTAACTGAGAATACCTACTAATTGCCTAACAAGACACATCCAATGAGATGAAATTAAACAATTGTATTGGGCGTGCGCTATTATCAATGAGAAAACCGCAATTACCCTAGCGACAGTTGCAGTTTACATATGCGGGTATTTATTATCGCTACTTGTGCTTCAATGTGCGCCGCTTCGGCGCACCAATTAATTTTTCCGGCGCACCAATTAATGTATGAATTGGTGCAGTGCCTTCTTCTTTTTTATTGTTCAAAAACATAGTAATCTGACAAAAAGTAGCATGGAAATACTGTGCATAACAATGTACAAATAATATTGTTGTCAACACACAATACCCGCAGAAAGTCTATTAACAATGGGTTCAATTATTATTGTTTATAGATATAACATGTAGGAAACAGCCGTGTCCATTAGTATAAATTTTACTGTACCTCTGTATACAGACATTCTGTATAAAACTAGAACCTCTGTGATCAAACGAAGAATAAACATTTATATCTATAACAACTTTTAGAGAGCAGATATGTATTTTCACGTGCCTACCCTCATCGAACAACATAATATCCCGCCTTATACTCCTCATTCATCCAGCAATTGACAATCAATTCGGCACTAGTTGGTGTGGTTAACTATATTGTCTCGGGGTTGTGGGGAAATCTAGCTCCACCCAAAAAGGTGAGTGATCTGAGATGTGTCTGGGTTCGTAGTTTGAGTCCGTCAGGAAGGAGAGGGTATATTTGTTGCCCAGGCCCAGATCAATTCTAGACAAACTATCATATGTAGCTGAATAACAGGAAAACATCTTTGCATTGGGGTGCCTCAATCTCTCCATACGTTCACTAGTCCAAGCTCCCCCACTAGGCGAGAAAAGGGAGTAGGTTTCCTAGAGTTAAGATGAGTTTGGGAGTTGGGGGACAATTTATCCCAGTGGAAGGCTAGCATGTTATTAAATTCTCCCCCCGCTATCAACGGTGTAGTAGAGTAATGGGCCATAAAACTCGCCAAAGTATTGAGTACCTCAGCCGAGAACGGTGGAGGAATGTACACCCTTGCTACTACACATTGAATCCCATACAATTTGCATAAAATAAATACATATCGACCATTGGGGTCCGTGAGCACTTGACTACACGTGAATTGAGTCCCCTGTCTTATAAATATGCTCACCCCTTTAGAGAAAGTCAAATAAGTTGCATGATACTGACAAACGAACAGTCTTGGAGACAAACAATGATATGCGTTGGGTGATAGATGAGTCTCTTGGAGACATACGATATCTGCCTTCAACCATTTTGCATTTCGGAATACAGCTAACCATTTCACAGAGTTACCAAGGCCCCACACATTCCAGGAGAGTATTCGTACTGTGCTAGCCATTAGGAGATAGAAAAAGGGATATCTGGCAATTGCCAGCAGAAATGATAATGCAAACGTGTGTCCCGCAATCATTTAGCAAGGGAAAACTAAAAATCTTCTAAACTCGTCTAGACTTTGTACAAAAAATGCTCTATATGAGAGTTTTTTACTCCCAAGAGAACAGACGTTTTTTAAGCCCAGGGTGCATGAAGCCTTATGCCGCGTACACACGAGTGGACTTTTCGACTGGACGGTCCGACGGGTCGAGTACGGCGGACAATTTGACTGTGTGTGGGCTTCATCGGACCTGCAGCGGACTTTTTCGGTCGAAAATCTGACGGACTTTAGATTTGGAACATGTTTCAAATCTTTCCGACGGACTCGAGTCTGGTCGAAAAGTCCGCTCGTTTGTATGCTAGTCCGACGGACGAAAACCGATACTAGGGCAGCTATTGGCTACTGGCTATCAACTTCCTTATTTTAGTCCGGTCGTACGTCATCACGTACAAATCCGTCGGACTTTGGTGTGATCGTGTGTGGGCAAGTCCGTTCGTTGGGAAAGTCCGTCAGAAGTCCGCTAGAAGTCAGTCGGATAGACCGTCGGACCAGTCTGGTCGAAAAGTCCACTCGTGTGTACGTGGCATTAGAAAGCTTTAACATACATTTTTAGTAGTATATAGTTGATTAAATGTTATCCCTTGTTTATATGGCTAGATAAAAAAAGAATGTTACAATTGATATTTGCACTTACCTTTCTTGTCTTCCCATGATCTAAAGTATTCTACCCGTGCTATCCCATATGCTTACCTACCTTTATCCCAAGGTGCAATCTGCCACAATGTTTACATCCTGCCAGTAAGATTATCTCTACACTGGCCATGCCTGTGCTATTTATGGCAATTGACTGCACAGATATGGATTTTACTGGTAGGATGTAAACAATGTGGACGAGGATGAGATCAGTATGCATCTGGGGCAAAAGAGGGTGGGGTACTTTAGATCAGAGGTAGAACAAATAAAGTGAACTTATCTTATATGCACTGTGTTAAGGCAGCCCACTCAAATGAATAAGCTGCCAAGATGCAAGAACAGACATCCAATATTTTTTTTTCAGAAGCAGCATATCGAAAGGCATGGTATTGCACAGAAAGGTCCCTTACTTCCTCTTCTGGAGTCCCCTGCCGCTGCTGTTCTCTCCTCCCTCCTCCGGGTGCTTCCTTAGCAGGCTCCTGAGTCAGGCTGTGTGCATCCATGGACACACACAATACCAGTAAGCCCCCGCTCTCTCCTCACAGGAGTTTTACTGACAGCACCAGCAGCCTATGGCTCCCTCTGCTCTCAGCTTCTTCCCTGAGACCAGTAGTGAGGAGAAAGGTGCTGGAGCGGTGACAGGAGCCAGGTAAGTGTTTAGGGATGGCATGGGTAAGACAGGTAGTGGGGACTGCAGGGAATACATTACAATTAAAAAAAAATTACTTTGGAGCCACTTTAGGTAATCAGTCAGGAAATGGGATCAGCAAAATTGAGCATTATCATTGACATGAATTTTTCAATAAAAATCGTGAGCTAATGACGAAAATATGCTATTAGTATAGAGAAGGACACTTGCTCTCTGTGTAGAAGCAATGGTCTCCCTACAGAGGTCCAAGACAGGGACATGCAGTCAGGGGAGGCAGGTGAGGCAGAGCCAAACCCCCCCCCCCCAAAAAAAAAATGGAACTTCGAGGGTCGTAGCCAGGCTGCTGCCTGCTGAAAAGGTACTGTTTTAATCAAGCTAAATCATATATTATTGTGCTATATGTTATTACATAATAATTTATTATTTATCTATTTACTGTGAAATTTTACTTGATGAATGTTGCTTGAAAGCACTTAAAAATCTTGTTCTCTTTTAACATTCAATTATTTCCTAAACGAAAACCACATACACTGTTAAAACTTTGTTCGAGAAAAAATTTCCTTCCCCACCTTCAAATTTTTTCATCACTGCGGTAAAAAACAAATGTTGGTTTGACTCTGACAGCTTAACCCCTTTCCCGACCGGCGCACGCCGATGTACGTCGGCAGAATGGCACGGCTGGGCAAATGGACTTACAGGTACGTCCATTTGAATTTCTCGCCGTGCCATTGCATGCGAGCTGCCGGCGGCGCGCGTGCGCTGGCCGGGACCCCCGTGAGTCGGGTCGCGGGTCACGCAGACTCGATCGCCGCGGGGATACCCGCGATCGCCTCACGGAGAGGACGAACGGGGAGATGCTGATGTAAACAACATCTCCCCGTTCTACCTAGTGACAAGTGTCACTGATCACAGCTCCCTGTAATCGGGAGCTGTGGTCAGTGTAATGACACTGCTAGCCCATCCCCCTACAGTTAGTAATCACTCCCCTAGGACATACTTAACCCCTCCTTTTTTTTATATATTTTTGGGGGATATTTATTATAGCAAAATGTAAAAAATAATGCGTTTTTTTCAAAATTGTCGCTCTTATTTTGTTTATAGCGCAAAAAATAAAAATCGCAGAGGCGATCAAATACCACCAAAAGAAAGCTCTATTTGCGGGGAAAAAAGGACGTCAATTTTGTTTGGGAGACATGTCGCACGGCTGTGCAATTGTCTGTTAAAGCGACGCAGTGCCGAATCTCAAAAAATGCTCTGGTCAGGAAGGAGGTAAAATCTTCCGGGGCTGAATCGGTTAAAGCTATTGTAAAGTCTCGTTTTAAAAAAAAAAAATAACAAACATGTTATACTTACCTCCTCTGTGCAGTTTGTTTTGCACAGAGCAGCCCAGATCCTCCTCTTCTTGGATCCCTCTTTGCTGCTCCTGGCCTCTTCCTCCTATCGAGTGCCCCTTTAGCCAGCAGCTTTCTATGGGGGCACCTGAGCCGAGTCAGAGCTCCGTGTATCCATTCAGATACGGAGCCCTGACCCGGCCCCACCCCCTCTCTCCCCTGATTGGCTAACTGATTTCGATTGACTGGTGCGGGAGCCAGTGGCGCTGCTGCTGTGTCTCGGCCAATCAGGAGGAGTGTCCCGAACGGCTTAGACACTTGTGGATATCACTGGAGAGAGATGGGGCTCAGGTAAGTAATTAGGGGGGTGCTGGGGGGGCTGCTACATACAGAAGCTTTTTTTATCTTAATGCATAGAATGCATTAAGATAAAAAACATTCTGCCTTTACAACCCCTTTAAGGCTACATTGAGATGAATTACAGTGGCACCTCCAATTGAACTTGGATGCAGTCAGTGTGCATTGAGGGTTCATACTTCTTTGGAATTTTGGCTTCACACAGACTGGACGCAGCGTTTGGCTGCCTCTGAACACAGCAAACTATCTGCTCCTCATCACCTGTGCGAATGTAGTGTTACAGTGGAAGTGGTTTGCGTCTACTCCTGTATACACTGCATACTACCTGCATTGAGGCTATTACGTCTTTGCACGTGCACTACTTTGTGCTAATAGCTGCACATAGCTGTGTACAGCCTCTTTCACCCATCCGTGCCTGTGGTTGGCTGTATGCATCTCCAGGACATCCCAAGCACCAGAAGTACACAGCGTGTTTATGCTGCAAGGGCAAATGCGCCCATGAGCAGGAAGCCTTAAGGCTGGTACAGATGGACCAAATATTCGGCCAGTGTGTACAGCAGCCTGTCCAACAAAAGCTAGTCTAACCAGCAGCTGCCCCGCATATGATCAGCACTCGAGTCAATGGTGTGTTCTGGTGGGGGGGCAGAACACAATAGCTCAGCGGGGAGATTGCTGTACTAACAACGCATAGTTAGTACATACAGTGAGCTCCTTACAAGTTTCTCGTTTCTTTTTTGTTCAGCCTCCTGAACGAAAAAAAAAAAAACACCTGTGTGTACCAGGCTTTAGAAATGTTTAGTACAAGAAATTACTTATAAACAACTGCAGGCTTTTTATTCTTTGCACAACTCTCAATTCTTCTCAAAGTGGCCATTTTTACTGAGGGCAGATGAATCCATCTCCCTTTTCCTTACCAAAACTCTGCCTAGAATGCTGGGTCTAGCTTCTGGAACATGTGGCAGGAATTTTCGCAAGATGCATCTGTGAGGCCAGGGTTACATCACCAGTGCCTCATTCAACCAAGAAGTGGAAAAACAGTAATTGTAAGTAAATGCAAAATATGTTTGTTTAAAATTTGATTGCAAGATACTTCCATATCAGCATTAGGGATGAGCTCAAGTGTGTTTGGATACTGGTACAAACCCACCTGAGCTATCCTGCCAGGAATCTGTCACTGTAGACCTCCAGTCATAAGCAGCCAAGGCATTCTCGGGGCATTTATATGTGTGGCTGCGGGTTGGGCACTGCTTCTGTTGCTTATGTTTAGCAGTCAGCAGTGACAGCTTTCTGTCTGGTATCTGAACACACCTGAGCTTATCTCTAAGCTGATATGAAATCATCTTACATTCAGTTGTTTAACAAACATATTTTTGCTGAACTGTAGGCTGCTGTGAATTTTAGTGAAATGGGGGAAAGGTCCACTTTAGGGATTGATACACCTACCAGTATTAATATTTGCAGGGGACTTAAAGAACAACATACCCTCTCCTTTACCCTGGAAAGTAAGGAGCCAGAATCTGGGAAGGGAACAACAACGCACAAGTAGAAGAAGTAGAAAAAGAAAAGGACAAAGAACTGACTTAATAAGTAGTGGCCATAGTAAAAAAAGATAGTATAGACACAAGGATTAGATTGAGGCAGTGGACCAGATAGGGGAACAGGAATAAGAAGTTACAAGGAACAAAGCAGGAACCTGGGGCTAGAAAACCAGGCATAACAAAAAAGGCATTAAACATGATTTTACAGTATATCTTTACATTGTACAGATCACGTTTTTTTTTTTTTTGGAACAATCAACTTATAATTTATAACAAAGCAGGGATTTGGACATGCTGGTCTCAATAATAACAACAGAAGGGCTTTACCTGTACAACTGTGCTGTGTTGTAGATCTGCACTTACTTTGCTTGCCTACTCAGAAAAAAATCTCTAGCAGTTCTTGCCTCCTGTGCGCTCAATTACAAATGGCTTATCTTTCTATTGCAATGCCTCTTTTATATGCAGAGTGATGTAATTGTTGTGCCAAAACAGAAGAACCAGTGTTGCTTGTTATTTAAGTGCTGCCTTGCTGGACAAACCAATCTGAATCCCTTCTCTCATAAGGCTTTACTAGTGAATGGGATGGTTACAATGTCACAACCTTTTAAAGCTGACATTTACTGAAATATATATATATTTTTAAATCAGCACCAGGGATGGTACTTACAATGGATGAAAAGTGTCCCTTGTGCTAGTGGCTGCTATGCTTTTTTTTTAATCTCCAGTCCTTTGCCCCCAGAGATGGTGCTGCAGAGGTTAATACAAGCTGCTGGACCTGTCACAGGCACTTGCCAAATGTTCAGACTATGCTCGCCCTTTCCTCCAACTGCTCCATTCATGGAAGCTGTACTATGGCTTACTGCAATGAAAAGCAATCTATGAATAGAGGACAGGTGGATGAATGAAATGTCCACCTCTTCCAATTATAGAGCGCTTTTCATTGTGGAAGGGATTTGCATTCTTCTATTCTTCAACTAGATATCTACTGTATTTGCTAAACACAAAACTCCGGGACTGAATTGGTTTCCCATTGAATGGTATCTGACGCATCGAGATGTCTTGGTCCAAAGATTACATACACTTTACTCCACTATCTTTAACCACTTGCCGACCGGCTCACACACATATACGTTCGCAAAGTGGTTCGTTCCCATGAAAGGCCGTACCCGTACATCGGCTCCTTTAAGAGCCATAGCAGGCGCGCGCGATCGCTGCCGGCCACCCGCGATTGCCGGCATGAGAGCCAGAACAGGGATTTGTGTAAACACACAAATACCCATTATGTCAGGAGAGGAGAGACAGATCGTTTGTTTCTACTAAGTAGGAACAGCGATATGTCTCCTCCTCTAGTAAGCTTCATCCCCATATAATTAAAAACACACGAGGGAACACATTTAACCCCTTGATCACCCCTAGTGTTAACCCCTTCCCTGCCAGTGGCATTTACACAGTAATCAGTGCATTTTTATAGCACTATCGCTGTATAAATATCAGTGGTCCCAAAAATGTGTCAAAAGTGTTTGATTTGTCTGCCGCAATGTCGCAGTCCCGCAAAAAATCGCAGATCATCGCCATTACTGGTAAAGAAAAAAAAATGACATAAAAATGCTATAATTCTATCCCCTATTTTGTAGACGCTATAACTTTTGCGCAAACCAATCAATATACTCTTATTGCAATTTTTTATACCAAAAATATGTAGAAGAATACATTAAAACATTTTTGGGGATATTTATTATAGCAAAAAATAAAAAATATTTTTTCTTTCAAAATTGTCGCTCTTTTTTTGTTTATAGTGCAAAAAATAAAAAACGCAGAGGTGATCAAATACAACCAAAAGAAAGCTCTATTTGTGGGAAAAAAGGACATCAATTTTGTTTGGGTACAATGTCAAACGACTGCGCAATTGTCAGTTAAAGGGACACAGTGCCGTATCGCAAAAAATGTCCCGGTCATTAACCACTTAACCACTTGACCACTGGGCACTTAAACCCCCTTAATAACCAGACCAATTTTCAGCTTTTGGTGCTCTCACATGTTGAATGACAATTAGTCATGCAACACTGTATCTAATTTCTTGAGACCCTAACATGCCAGAAAAGTACAAATACCCCCCAAATGACCCCTTTTTGGAAAGAAGACATTCCAAGGTATTTAGAAAGATGCATGGTGAGTTTTTTGAAGTTGTAATTTTTTCCCACAATTCTTTGCAAAATCAAGTTTTTTTTTTTACTTTTTTTTTTTTCACAAAATTGTCATATTAGCAGGTTATTTTTCACACACCACATATGCATACCCCATATTACACCCCGAAACACATTCTGCTATTACTCCCGAGTATGGCGATACCACATGTGTGAGACTTTTACACAGCGTGGCCACATAGAGAGGCCCAACATGCAGGGAGCACCTTCAGGCGTTCTGGAGCACCCAGGACAATTCTGACATTTCTCTCCGACATGTAAAAATCATCATTTATTAGCTAGAAAATTACATAGAACCCCAAAACATTATATATTTTTTTTAGCAAAGACCCTAGAGAATGCAATGGCGGTCATTGCAACTTATTATCTCGCACGGTATTTGCGCAGCAATTTTTTGAACGCGTTTTTTTTTTTAAAAAAAACAGTTTTGTGCTTTAAAAAAAAAAAAAACAGTAAACTTAGCCCAATGTTTTGGAAACATGTGAATATTGTGAAAGATGAAGTTACGCCGAGTAAATAGATACCCAACATGTCACCTTTCAAACTTGCACGCTCTTGTGGAATGGCACCAAACTTCACTACTCAAAAATCCCCATAGGCGATGCTTTAAAATGTTTTACTGGTTACATGTTTTGAGTTACAGAGGATGTCTAGGGCCAAAATTATTGCTCTCGCTCTACCGATCGCAGCAATACCGCACATGTGTGGTTTGAACACCGTTTTCATATGTGGGCGGGACTTACGTATGCGTTCGCTACTACATGTGAGCACACAGGGAAAGGGGCGCGTTAATTTTTTTTTTTTTTTTTATTCATTTTACTTTATTTATTTTAGTTTGATGCTCTTTTCCCAAAAAAATTTTTTTGACCACTTTTATTCCTATTACAAGGAATGTAAACATCCCTTGTAATAGGAATATGGCATGACAGGTCCTCTTTACAGTGAGATATGGGGTCAATAAGACCCCACATCTCACCTCTAGGCTGGGAAGCCTGAAATAAAAAAAAATTAAAAAAAGATCCTGGCTTCGATTGTGGCGGTGAGTCGGTAGAAGCACTGGAGGGCGGCGGGAGGGGGGGACGTCCCCTCTCCTCTCCCGTAAGAATGATCAAGCAGTGGAACAGCTGCTATGATCATTCTTATGGTGTAGGGAATCGCCAGCTAAAAAAGTTGATATCTGAATGATGCCTGTAGCTGCATCCATCATTCAGATATCCCCGCACAAAGTCAAGGACGTCGTATGACAGCTGGCGGGCGGGAAGTGGTTAAAACGCATTTTTTTTTTAACACAAAGTTGTCCATTTATACAATATTTCTAACACATAACATGTACATACCAAAAATGACACCCCAAAATAGATTCTCCTACTCCTCCTGAGTACGGCGATACCACATGTGTGAGACTTCCACAGCCTGGCCACATACAGAGGCCGAGTACAGCCGATACAGCCGAGTATGGCAGAGTATGGCTGAGCATGGCTGGGTATGGCTGGGTATTGCAGAGTATGGCGGGGTATTGCAGAGTATGGCGGGGTATTGTAGAGTATGGCAGGGTATCGCCGAGTATGACTGGGTATGGCTGGGTATCACCGAGTATTGCAGAGTATGGCTGGGTATGGCAGAGTATTGCAGGGTATTGCAGAGTATTGCAGGGTATTGCAGAGTATTGCGGGGTATTGCAGAGTACTGCGGGGTATTGCAGGGTATTGCAGGGTATTGCAGGGTATTGTGGGGTATTGCAGAGTATTGCGGGGTATTACAGAGTATTGCGGGGTATTGTGGGGTATTGCAGAGTATTGCACAGTGTTGTGGGGTATTGCACAGTATTGCGGGGTATTGCAGGGTATTGCGGGGTATTGCAGGGTATTGCACAGTGTTGTGGGGTATTGCACAGTATTGTGGGGCATTGCAGAGTATTGCACAGTATTGTGGGGTATTGCACAGTATTGTGGGGCATTGCAGAGTATTGCACAGTATTCTGGGGAATTGCAGAGTATTGTGGGGCATTGCAGAGAATTGCACAGTATTGTGGGTTATTGCAGAGTATTGCACATTGTTGTGGGGCATTGCAGAGTATTGCACAGTATTGTGGGGCATTGTAGAGTATTGCACAGTATTCTGGGGCATTGCAGAGTATTGCACAGTATTCTGGGGCATTGCAAAGTATTGCACAGTATTCTGGGGCATTGCAGAGTATTGCACAGTATTCTGGGGCATTGCAGAGTATTGCAGGGCATTGCAGAGTAGTGCAGGGCATTGCAAAGCATTAGGGATGGCTGAGCATGGATGGATGGATGGCTGGATGTCACTGAGCAGCACTGTGGGCACTACACATCCAACCCACAGCGCTTCTGCCATCCATCCCCCTCTCCGCTCACAGTGTACCGTACAGAGAGGGGGGGAGAGGAACCGGCATCATCATGAGACGACGCCGGTTTGTTTACATGTGATCGCTCCGTCATTTGACCCTGCGGTCAAGGATGTGTTCGGGTGCGGGAATTCTGGGAGGACGTCATAGTACGTGATCCCAGAGTTAAGCAACCGCCCTGCTGCCGTCATTCGGCTATGGGCCGGTTGTTAAGTGGTTAAGGACCAGGCCTCTTTTTAGATGTGTTGTTTACAAGTTAAAAACATTTTTTTTTTTGCTAGAAAATTACTTAGAACCCCCAAACATTATTTTTCAACCCCCCCAGAGAATAAAATGGCGGTCGTTGCAATACTTTCTGTCACATCATATTTGCCCAAGCGGTCTTACAAGCGCACTTTTTTTGGAAAAAATACACTTTTTTGCATTAAAAAATAAGACAACACTAAAGTCAGCCCAGTTTTTTTTTATATTGTGAAAGATAATGTTACACCGAGTAAATTGATACCCAACATGTCACGCTTCAAAACTGTGCCCGCTCGTGGAATGGTGTCAAACTTTTACCCTTAAAAATCTCCATAGGCGACGTTTAAAAAATTCTACAGGTTGCATGTTTTGAGTTACAGAGGAGGACTAGAGCTAGAGTTATTGCTCTCGCTCTACCGATCGCGGCGATACCTCACATGTGTGGTTTGAACAGCGTTTTTATATGCGGGCGCTACTCACATATGCGTTCGCTTCTCCTGCGAGCTCGGCGCGACAGGACACGTTTTTCTTATTTATTTTACCTTTTATTTTTTATTTTTACGCAGTTTTTAAAAAAAATAAAAAATTGTGTCACTTTTATTCCTATTACAAGGAATGTAAACAGGACAGGACCTCTTAAATATGAGATCTGAGGTCAAAAAGACCTCAGATCTCATATTTACACTAAAATGCAATTTGTCATTTAAAAAAATGATTTAAAAAAAAATGGCCCCTTAAGAGCTATGGGCGGAAGTGATATTTTGATGTCACTTCCGCCCTGCAATGTCATGGAGACGGGTGGGGGCCATCTCCATGGCACTGACGTGAAAGAACTGGATGGCCTCTGCCGCTGCCGACGGCTCTGGTAAGCGGCGGAGGGCCCCCCTCCCGCCGCCGATAAAAGTGATCTTGCGGCGATTCTGCTGCAGAGACCACTTCTATCTTGTAGCTGAACAACCATATGCGTCCTCAAAGTGAGGGCGTATATTGGCGTTCTGCAAGTGGTTAAGGGGGTAAATCCTTCCGGTCCTTAAGTGGTTAAACAGAAAAGCCTCCTTCCATCTATGCGCGAGGCCTTAATTGTATTGATTCCTAAACCTAATAAAGACCCCTTTTACTGTAAATCCTATAGACCAATTTCCTTGATCAACACGGAACTCAAGATTATTTCCAAAATCCTAGCCTCCCGCATAAATTTGGTGATTACAACACTAATAGACCCAGATCAAACTGGATTTATTCCTGGGAGATCTACGTATATCAATATACGCAGATTATTTACTAACCTTCAGTCTCCTAATCTCTGCCCAGGGCTGTTGTAACGCTTGATGCACCTAAAGCCTTTTAATCCATTGAATGGCCTTATCTCTTCTATATTTTGGAGAAATTTGGAACTAATCTGCTTACTTGGATCCGCATACTGTATGACCAAACCTTAGCCCGCATTAGGATTAACGGTATACTTTCTAAGCCCTACACTATTCATCGGGGCACCAGTCAAGGTTGCCCATTTTCCCCATTATTATTTTCACTTGTTATAGAACCCCTGGCCCAACTTCTCTGATCTTCTCTAGATTTGTAAGGAATGTGGATTGGTTCATTGGAAGAGCAAGTATCGTTGTATGCGGACAATATGTTGCTTTACCTTTCCAACCCCCATGTTACTATCCCTGTGGTGCTTCAACTAATTACTAGCTTTGGGGAATTTTTACAGATTTAAGGTGAATTGGACTAAGTCTAGAGTGTTCTCTGTGGATCCCGCCCTGCCATTTGATCTCCCCTCGGACTGCCCGCTACAAGTTACTTCCTTGTTTAAATATCTGGGAGTTACAGGCAATTACCAATCTCTACCTATATTACTAACAACTCTTATCCTGTATAGCATCCTTTAAAAGTAAAATGGTCAGTTGGGCTAACTTATGACATTAATGGGTAGAGTTAATATATTTAAAATGGTGTTTTTGCCCAAAATCCTATATATTTTGGCAAATAGTCCAGTGCACATACCTAAGAAAATTTAGCAGGAAAATGATTCTCTTTTGATGAATTTTTTGTGGTTTCCCAAGAATCCCAGAATAGCCCTTGCAACATTTCAATTGCCACCCTCAATCAGTGGAAGACCTTGATTAATCAGGTATTACCAACTTATAAACTCACCTATGAAGCTAGGGGATGTTCTAGTAATTTTGAGAATATCTGGGGCCAGTGGACCGGACTTTCAGATACCTGTGTATTCCCAGATTTGTGAGTTGGACTCATGACGTAATGTCATGACTCATGACATTACTTAGGCATCACATGCTTCTATGTGGTACCTGAGTAATGAGACTTTTGTCTTCAAGTTTCTAATGTGAATTACTATATGTGCAAGTGCTTAGCTGTTTAAGTTTTTATTTAGTTTAGAACTGTTAAATATTCCCGATAGTTCGGGAATTAGCTAAAGATTTAATCTGTTACAATAATTTGCAAAATATAATTAACTTTTTATATTATCAGAAATGATGTTGATGAGCCATTACTACATTTATACTGAATATTATCTGTACTATGTTTCTAATGTATGCCTTGTGTTGCAAATATCAATAAAACACAGTTTAAAAAAAAAAGATATCTACTGTACCCAGCATTAGGGTTTATACAGTATTTGCAATTTCTGGGTCCTAACAAAAGGGTCTATTTATAAAGGGATTAAAGTGTTTGTTAAATGATAAAACTGTATTTTTTTTTTTTAGTGAACTGTGAATACCTGGTTGATCTGCCAGTTTCCCTTCTTCCTGGTTGTAAACTGGTCATGTTAAGCATGGAAGCTGATCCGAGCTGGTATGGTCAGTTTGCGTGCATTCTATTCCTGTTGAGAAGTATAGGTATATACAGTGCCTTGAAACAGCATTCATACCCCTTGAAATTTTCCAACATAAATGTATTTTATTGGGATTCTATGTGATAGACCAACACAAAGTGGCACATAATTGTGAAGTGGAAGGAAAATGATAAATGGTTTTCACATTTTTTTTACACATAAATATCTGAAAAGTTTGGCGTGCATTTTTATTCAGCCCCCCTGAGCCAATACTTTGTAGAACCACCTTTCACTGCAATTACAGTGGCAAGTCTTTTTGGGGATGTCTGTACCAGCTTTGCACATCTAGAGAGTGACATTTTTGCCCATCTTCCTTTGCAAAATAGCTCAAGCTCTGTCATTGGATGGAGAGCATCTGTGAACAGCAAGGCTTGCCACAGATTCTCAATTGGATTCAGGTCTGGACTTAGACTGGGACATTCTAAGACATGAATATGCTTTGATCTAAACCATTCCATTGTAGCTCTGGCTGTAGGGTCGTTGTCCTGCTGGAAGATGAACCTCTGCTTAAGTCTCAATTCTTTTGCAGACTTTAACAGGTTTTCTTCTAAGATTGTCCTGTATTTGGCTCCATCCATCTTCCCATCAACTCTGACCAGCTTCCCTGCTGAAGAAAAGCATCCCCACAACATGTTACTGCCATCACCATGTTTCATGGTGGGGA
Source organism: Aquarana catesbeiana (assembly GCF_042186555.1). Taxonomy (NCBI): domain Eukaryota; kingdom Metazoa; phylum Chordata; class Amphibia; order Anura; family Ranidae; genus Aquarana; species Aquarana catesbeiana. The sequence continues at coordinate 562,878,444 of NC_133324.1, forward strand.
TGGTGTGTTCAGGGTGATGTGCAGTGTTAGTTTTCCGCCACACATAGCGTTTTGCTTTTAGGCCAAAAAGTTAAATTTTGGTCTCATCTGACCAAGAGCACCTTCTTCCACATGTTTGCTGCATCTCCCCACATGGCTTCTCGCAAACTGAAAATGGGACTTCATATGGCTTTCTTTAAGCAAAGGCTTTCTTATTGCCACTCTTCCATAAAGGCCAGATTTGTGGAGTGCACGACTAAACAGATTCTCCCACCCAGTGGCGGTGCATCTATAGGGGCGCACGGGCGCCGCCCCCTCTCTCCAGCCACCCCCTCTATCACCAATAGATAGATTCATGCATTAGATGAATCTATCCATGGCCGCCGCTGCCACCCCCCATTCATGCGCCCGGCCCCTCTTCGTGCGCTGGGCACCTGAATTACAACGGCGGGGGGTGTTTTTGAAGCACCTGATTAGAGCCATAGGCCATAGAGCCATAGGCTCTAATAGGCGTCAAAAAAGGTAAACAGCGAGCGCCATGCTTGGCGCTACCAGTTCACCCAGCTGTGTTAGAAAAGCGAATGAATATTCGCTTTCCTAACACTGAACCCCCTCTCCACCAATCAGGTGCTCGGGTCTGTTACCCATCACCGCTCCTCACTTCTCCTCCTGGCAGTGGAGGAGCGGTGTATACAAAGATGCTGCTTGCGGGACTTTTTTTCCTGTCCTTCCTGTGCTTCAGTGACTCCAATGTAAAGCTGCATTCACACCTGAGTGTATCGTTTTTAGGCGGAAAGTCGCAAGTTTTTACCATGGTTTTTACCGCGTTTTTTGCTGCGTTTTTGCCTCGATTTTGTACAGGTCAAAGATCACCAGTGTAAAAAGCAGAAAAACGCCTGTAATCTGCCCAAAAAGAAGCTCATGTACTTTTTGAGCACATTTTGCTTCAGGCGACAGAATACTCAGATGTGAACAGGGACCATTTAAATGAATTGGATTTTGCTTGTTGGGCGTTTTTTAATTTTTGAGATGAACGTTTTACGAGCATTTTACATGCTGAAAACGCTCAGGTGTGAATGCAGGCTAAGTGTTATCCACAATAAATGTGCTAAGTGCTTCAGTGCAGACCCACCACCTTCCACATTATGCGCTCACCTCTATTATTGACCTCTCATACCAGGTCAAGTCACGCTTTCCCCTGAATTGGGGCATATAAAGTAGGGGTCCTTTATATTCCATCTACTCCTTCTTAGTTCCACTCTCTATCCGTCTTTAGGGTGTATGGCCCTTTAGAATTGCGGTACCTCTGTGCAGTGGCTCATACAAAAAGGGGTAACTTTATAGTGTTGTAGTTATGTTGAAAATTTAACGTGCTTGTGACGATATGATGCTCGGAGGCTCCTGCGTTACTTCAGGTGTTGGCAGCATCACCCGGCTACACTCTACGTGTATCGTCATGGTCACATGACTTCCTCAGAAGTATGATACTACTGAGGAAGTCATGTGATCGTGACAATATGCGTGTAGTGTAGCCGGGTGATGCTGCCGACACTGGAAGTGACGCAGGAGCCTCCAAGCACTGCTGTCAGATTTTTATGCTGAATGATCCTGTTTTATGCTGAATGATACTGTTTTAAATGTAAGTTACTACTTATTTTCAATAACATTTTTACATAACTACTACACTATGAGGTTACCCCTTTTTGTATGAGCCAGTGCACAGAGGTACCGCGATTCTAACCATACACCCTAAAGACCCATAGCGTGTGGAACTAATAAGGAGGAGGAGGAATGTAAAGGACCCCTACCTTATATACTCCCAATTCCGGGGAAAGCCTGACTTGACCTGGTATGAGAGGTCAATAATAGAGGTGAGTGCATAATGTGGAAGGTGATGTATCTGCACCAAAGCACTTAGCACATTTATTGTGAATAACACTTATGCCGCGTACACACGATCAGAATTTCTGCCAAAAAAAACTTGGATGGTTTTTCCGATGGAATTCCGCTCAAGCATGCCTTGCATATGCACGGTCACACATAAGATCTCTGAACTTTCAAATGTCAAGAATGCGGTGACGTACAACACTACGACGAGCCGAGAAAATGAAGTTCAATGGTTCCAAGCATGCGTCGAATTTTGTTTTTTGTGCCTCCGAATTGCATACAGACGATCGCATTTTCGGATAGGAACTTTTCCCGACCGAAAAATAGAGAACATGCTCTCAATCTTTTGCTGGCTGGAATTCCTCCAGCAAAAGACCGATGGAGCATACACACGGTCGCATTTTCCGACAAAAAGGTCTCATCAGAGTTTTGCTGGCGGCATTTCCGATTGTGTGTACGCGGCATTACTGAAGCACTAGCACTTTTAAGGTGGAATGTTTTTACACTGAAGATTTTGAAGTACTAGAACTTTTTGCATAGAATACATTAATTGGAGTTGAAGCACTAGCACTTTTAAAGAGGACACCTGTTCAAGGATTGATTGCAATTTTATTGACTTTAAAAAGGATAGCTTTAAGGAATGATTATTGTCAATTGTTTGTTATAACAGCACAGGATTATGTATCTATAGGATATCATGGAATTTTATAATGTGAAGATCACATAGGGATTTACTTTATGCACACTTGATATTAGCATAGCTCCCAACTGTCCCTTGATTTTGAGGGACTGTCCCTGATTTGGAACAAAATCCCTCTGTCCCTCTTTCCTCTTCATTTGTCCCTCATTTTGGTCTGATCTATATAGTTGTATATAAAATGCACTATTTATTTTTCAAAAAGTGTTTCCGAGTGCTAAACCTTTCATTTAAATTCTAAATGGCTGCATTTGTAAATTTCAAAAGCCAGTATAAAGGAATAGTAATGATTAAAAAAAATGCACTTGTGGGTTTAACTAATCATTATTTTTGTATAATTTTCCTTTAAGGGGGCGTGACAGGGGGGTGTGTCCTATTCCTACATACTTTTGCTAATAGGTGTCCCTTGTTGACATCCCAAAAAGTTGGGATGTATGGATATTAGGGGTATAGGTGCAACAATAATTTATAATTTGTGCCATTAGCCCACCCAGGCGTTACAACAGCAAATTAATATTCGCTGTTGTAACACTGATCCTCAATCTGGCCAATCAGAAGCAGGTCTGAGACCCCTTTTTCCAATTGGCCGAAAAGAGAAGAGTCCCAATTGGCGGAGGAGGAGGGAAGAAACGGAAGCCGCCGATGCCCGTGGAGAGCAGGGGAAGGGAGAGCCGTTGCCACCGCCGGAGAGCAAGGGAGGCCGCCGGTGAAGTGCTGCATAGATGGGGTATGTGCACCTGACCTGCCTGCCGACCAACCGCCCAAAAAAATTACCACTGGCTGCCACTGGACACCTTTGAGTTTGTTCACATCTCTGGTGTTTGTAGTACCACCAGACACTGTATACAAACACCATTGTCTTTGTTCACATCTCTGGTATTTGTAATACCACCGGATACAAGCGCATTTAATCCCAAAGACACGCAACATTGCCTTACCATTGCCCACATTTGCAGAAACACCTACACCCTGCTGAACAGTTACTACATTTCATCTGCCTTACCAGGATACTGCTAGCATCCTACCCTACATTCCACTATGCCTTACCAGGATACTTTCAAGTACACTTTGTTTATCCTGCTCAACAGGACATCAAGTGCACCAACACCAGGCTAGCCGAAGATCCTGGATATCTCCATTGTAAGGACCCTTTCTATTGCTCTTTTAGTACCAGTAATTCAGTGATTCCACTGATTACCATTAAAGGGGAACTCTCACATCAATTGTTAAAGTGATTATTTGCATTTGTGGCCTATTGCCTCACATGATCAATGCCTTGGTCTATGATTTCAGGATTTGAGGGAAACAGTCTGACCGTGTTTAAGCCAGATCTATTCCCTTTTATGCCTAGGAGCATAGGTCATTTTAGAGTCATTTAAGTTGTTTGACTGTACTATTTTGAAGTCTACATTGGGTTTTGATTTACACCCTTTCTATTGCTCTTTTAGTACCAGTAGTTCAGTGATTCCACTGATTACCATTAAAGGGGAACTCTCACGTTAATTGTTAAAGTGATCATTTGCATTTGTGGCCTATTGCCTCACATGATCATTGCTAGGTGTGCCAGTGGGGCTGGGCAGTTCTTAGGGTTGAGAGGCAGTGTACGGAACCAACTGTACTTAAGCGGCTCCTTTGGGGGGTAGCGCTACACATGGGGGCTCGTCTGGGATATAGCGCTACTCTGCAATCAACTTCCGGAGACAGCATCCCTGCAGCCACCAGGATGGACCCTGCCACTGCGATCCTTCGGGGTAGCACTACAGTTACATTTTGGTTTACTAAGACTGTCTGTGGAGGGTGTTCCTCCTCCTTTGTTCATGCTGTGTATGTATGTTTTTCCTTATGTCACCACTCCTAGCCCCTGCATGGGCAAACTAGGTCCTTTTTTTGTGTTACATTGTTTTAATGATATAATTGAATAAAAATAATTGAACCAGAAAATACATACCTAGTAGTAGCTATTCATAGTCAACAGGATTTCTTCTGTAATGTGGAAGAGGTTTTGCTACTTATCCAATTAGCTTCCTCAGCTCTAACAAATGTTAGGAACATTCCCATAATAACTCAGATGCCATTAAAGGGGCACTGCTGACTAAGGTCATGGACTACCCCCTTCTAGCTCTTTTAGAGTCAAGGCATTTCAAATTGTGCCCTGAACGCCCCAAGTGCACACTCTGGTATAAGGTGTGCCAGACTATGAAAAAGATAATGCATCCCATTTTAAAAGGTTAAAAGGTTTTGCACTCTGGTTTAACAATGTAATAAAATATCTCCAGAAAATATATGACAATGACATACTAAAATCATTTGAACAACTTTGTACTGAATAGGACCTACCACATGAAAGATTCTTTTAATTTCTACAACTTGGACATGCAATTCAGTCACAGTTACGAACAGAGATCTTGAGATTTTAGAAATCACCTATAGTTAATGTACTATTGAACAATGACTCCAAAAAGGGTTAATCTCTCAAATATATACCATTTTACATGCCAGGGGACGGTCGATGTGCCATCCTGGGAGCAATGGTCCAGAGACCTGGATAATACTTTGGAAGACCAGTGGGAAATTGCATTAGCCGCTTTTCCAATTGTCTCTTTGTTTCCCACACAAAGGCTCACACAGCTCTTCCTTTCACACAGAACATATCAAACCCCAGAAAAACTATTTACATGACAGCGTAGAGACACTCCAGTTAGTCCTAAATGTGATGGTGGCCCATCTAATCTGATTCATATGCTATGGAGGTTCCCAAAACTCCATCGTTATTGAAAAAGAGTACTTGCCATCCTAAAAAAGTTTTTTCAAGTGAACCTGGCTGAAGACCCATGTATTTGCTTTTTAAGTATAGTAGATGAGAAGACTGCTGAAAAACACTTTTGTACCCATTAATAGAGTGATCTTCCAGGCTTGTAAGTTAATTGCCCAGACATTGCTGTCTCCATACCCTCCTACACTGTAATGGAAAACCCAAGTTAATACTATATTGTCTAGAGAGAAACAAATTTTTCAATACAGGATCATTCCCAAGCATTTATAGGCACACTGGTAACTCGATCGCCTTAATTCAGTCACCATAGAGTTAGAGTTTGCGCAACCAAACTGTTCTAATTACATCATCTAATAACCCTGGTGCTATGAACACTGGGGGATGTATCAGTTGTTTTAAGTCCCACAGCAGAAGGTGTGGATTGTTGGTGACAGATGATGTCCATGGCCCCAATTTAAGATTGGTTGTTTTTCCTTTTACAGACATAATTGTAAAATAAACCAATAAATGCCCCTAACTGCCTGTAAAACACAATAAAAACACAAGTAAAACAAACTGAACATGTTGAAATGCACATATTTTCCACATGTGAATCCATCATTAAAGTTTCCCTTTAAATTATGCACATTGGTCTTTTTTTCTTGGTAAGGGCTTGGTCCAGTCAGATTTATTTACTTTTATCCATTACAAATACAGAATATTTTGGCAGTTTCTAACAGGCCAATTAAAAAAAGAAATGTAAAAGTTTAAAATATTTTATCATATTTCTTCTGGAAAATGGAACTGTGACGTAGGGCCACAGAGGTGCCCAGTGTAGTTCCCCAAATTGGTCACTAGGTGCCACCATAGTTATGAGATAGGAACCATGTAGCGAAAGTAGACAATGTGGTTGCCAAGGCAGTTGCTAGAGGCTCCCAGAGTAGTGAATGAGGTATACCATAGATCAGGGGTATCCAACTTTTTGACCTTTCCGGGACCCATTGGAAGATGAGGAATTGTCTTGGGCCACACATAAAATACACTAACAATAAGGATAGCAGAAAAAGTCGGGCAGATCACAAGATCACACGTTAACGATCACTGATATAGATAATGTACCTGAGTAATAACACTTAATTTCTTAAACAATATTTTTTATTATAAAAATAAAAGAGGGCAACAAAAAACGACTGTGATGTTTGACATTGTTTTTGATAAACTAACGTATCAATATCTGGTTCAATGGATGTAGTAGCAATTCTCAATGAATTCTGAAGGTGATCATCAGATATTTTGGTTCTAATTTTGCCCTACATATGCTTCATCCTTGAAAATAGCTGCTCACAAATATAGGTGTTGCCAATAACTAATGACATGACAAAGCTGTGATTGTGAAGAGATGAGATATATTTCTTTGGGAAGATAAAACTTAAAAGTCCAGTATAGAGACACTGGCAATTTTTTTTTGCACCGACATTTGTTTGCCAAGTGTAAACACATTTTTACCAAAAAATACCCCAAAAAATCAACATTTTTAAGTTTACGATTTTGTGTTGAGCCGCATTCGTAGCCGCCTTGGGCCACAGGTTGGACACCACCGCCATAGATAGTAAGGTAGTGCTAGCATGTGGCTAGGCTGTGACACAACACTGTTTACACAAACTCAAACCTTATAGTTTTTCTCCTTTATTTGGAGAGCATAATTTCCATTATGTGTTTTTCAGTCTATTCTTTTTAGATTGTTCTTTATGCTTTGTAAACTTGACTCAAATGAGCGTAAAGTCATACTAAACACACATTGTTTATTTTACATTGTCCCTTCTATTTTTGTATACAGATGATGGCACTGTAATTATTTTAATTTAAAAAAAATCGAAGTACCTTTTTCCTAATCGATATACAGCTGTCACATGACCTAGATCTTCTCCAGCCTGTCTGCAGGGAAACGTAACCAGGAGGAGCTTCTAGTCCTTTGCTGCTAGCTACATGTTCAAAATAAAATAAAAAACAGCCTTTGCAATACAGAGTAAAAATAAATAATTAATATCCATGAACTAGTTACATTTTTGTACAAATTTAAATATATATTTAAAATAAAATCTTTATTATTTTGTGGAAATAACATGGTATGGGCGGATTTCTGCCAGTCACAGGCTGTGTCACATCCCCCCAGCTTGTGTCTTATGCCCTGTACACACAGACTGAATTTTCGGCATCAAAGGTTCCACGGTCTTTCCGACGGACTTTCGACGGAGTTACGACGGACTTTCTAACGAACGGACTTGCCTACATACCAAAGTCCGACGGATTCGTACGTGATGACGTACGACCGGATTAAAATAAGGAAGTTGATAGCCAGTAGCCAATAGCTGCCCTCGCGTCGGTTTTCGTCCGTCGGACTAGCATACAGACGAGTGGATTTTTCGACCGGACTCGAGTCCGTCGGACAAATTTGAAACATGTTCCAAATCTAAAGTCTGTCAGATTTTCGACCGAAAAAGTCAGCTGCAGGTCCAATGGAGCCCACACACGATTGGATTGTCCGCCGGATTCGGTCCGCTCGTGTGTACGCGGCATTAGAATAACAGGGAGGTGAATCAAGATGTCATGTCCCACCCCCATTGTGTTTAGCTGGTTAATGGACATGGAGAAGGAGGGAGTCATTTATAATTCTGTATACGCCCACATGCGTGACTCTAGAGTCACGTGGTCTGCTCAGTTGGGAAAGGGAGGAAGTGCTCAGGGTAGAAAATACACTGAAAACTGAGCATGTGCAGAGTTTCCTCAACAGCTGCAAGATCCCTAGCTGAATTGGGGACATGGACAGTAGGGGGAGACAGAGAGCAGGAGGATCAACCAGGGATTTTGCAGACTACAGAAAACAAATCTCATGGTGATTGAGTAAGTATGAACAGCATGTAATACAGTATATATTGATAGTTTTTTATGATGTGGGTTTGAGGGGGAAGGAGGTGGGGAATAAGGCAGAGTGGAGAGCAGGAGCTGACTCTGACTTATCATTGTGGGATTGATATTGATCAGGGCTGTTTTTCAAATCACCAAACATTAGATAGTTGGTTCAGGTGAACACCCAAATACATGACATTGTCACTTGACCTGGCCAAATCTGGATTGGATGAAAATCATTCTATATCTATGGATTTCTCAGTTCTGCATAGTAAGCTCTAGGCAAAATGCCAATGTTCCTAAGCACAACCTTAGGAATGTGGTCTGTGCTGCTAACCCTATTACAAAGGAAAGTCCAGGGGAAATTGTTTAGAGATTTCCTATAAGCTTTCACTATTCTCCCTATGTATAGCACATCTACCATCTGTAAATAATAAATACACATGCCCTTTCTGTATGTGACAGAACTTTGTGAAAAGGGAGAGAACCAGAGAGCCCTACAATGCATTAACCTGAACACAAAATATTTACTGATCTTTGAAAAGATGGATAAAAAATCAGCTGGTTCAGTAGAGACTGAACAAAATTTTGATACTTCTATGGCTGTTCTTGCTCGAGAGAAGTCAATCTAATGAATGGGAATGTTACTAAAATGTTTTTTTGATCAGCACATGCAGCCAACCAGCGGAGGATTCTCAGAATAAAATAGCACAGTGGAGAGGATTTCTCCATTCACCTCACTTATTTTTAATGTTTCACTTCGGCACATCGCGGATCTTGTGGACAGATTACTGGGAGGGGCTGGGGAAGACCCGGCTGTCATGGTGCATGTTGGCACCAATGACAAAGTCAGAGGCAGATGGAGTGTCCTAAAGAACGATTTTAGGGACTTAGGAGCTAAATTGAGGAAAAGAACCTCCAAGGTAGTGTTCTCAGGAATACTACCGGTACATCGAGCCACACCAGAGAGGCAGAGGGAGATTAGGGAAGTAAACAAGTGGCTGAAGAGCTGGTGTAGTAAGGAGGGGTTTGGGTTCCTGGAGGACTGGGCCGACTTCTCAGTCGGTAACCGGTACTATAGAAGGGACGGACTGCACCTAAATTAGGAGGGTGCAGATCTGCTGGGAATGAAGATGGCCAAAAAGTTAGAGGGGTTTTTAAACTAGGCGATGGGGGGGAGGGTCCAGAGACAGTGATAGCCAGCGCGGAAGATATTCCAGAGGATAGTATTGGGGGCATTAGTGGTAGGTTAACCAAAGCACAAAAACACAAGGTGAGTATAGTAGCAAGTCCAAGTTGCAATCTTGAAACACCCAATACGAGGACAATATGCGACCGGTCTAAACTATGTGGCATATTCACCAATGCCAGGAGCCTGGCGGACAAGATGGGTGAACTAGAGATACTGTTGTACAAGGAGGATTTGGATTTTGTGGGAATTTCAGAGACCTGGTTCAACAGCTCTCATGATTGGCTGGCAAACATTCAAGGGTATACCCTATACCGCAAGGATAGAGAGGGTAAAAAAGGGGGAGGGGTATGCCTATATATCAAGAATAATGTACAAGTGAATGTGAGAGATGACATCACTGAGGGGGCTAGGGAGGAGGTGGAATCTTTATGGGTAGAGCTCCAAAGGGATGAAGTTAAGGGGAAAATAATACTGGGAGTATGCTATAGGCCCCCTAACCTGAGGGAGGAAGTGGAGACGGATCTCCTATCACAAATTGGATTAGCAGCAAGGATGGGAAGTGTTATCATAATGGGGGATTTTAATTATCCAGACATAGACTGGGCGGAGGGAACCGCGCATTCATTTAAGGCTCACCAGTTCCTTAGTGTCTTGCAGGACAATTTTATGGGTCAGATGGTAGACGCACCAACTAGAAATAAAACATTACTAGATCTACTGATTACCAACAATACAGACCTGATAACAGATGTGGAAATACGGGGCAATATAGGTAACAGCGATCACAGGTCAATTAGTTTCAGTATAAATCACACAAATAGGAGACATGAAGGGAACACAAAGACACTGAATTTCAAAAGAGCCAACTTCCCTAAACTACAAACCTTGCTAAAAGGCATAAATTGGGATAAAATATTAGGAACAAAGAATACGGAGGAGAGATGGGTTTGCTTTAAGAGCATATTAAATAAGGGCATTAGCCAATGTATTCCATTGGGTAATAAATTTAAAAGAGCGAACAAACATCCTGGATGGCTTAACTCTAATGTAAAAATGCATATCAAAGCAAAGGAGAAGGCCTTCAAAAAATACAAGGTTGAGGGATCATCCACAGCATTCAGAATTTATAAAGAATGCAATAAGAAATGTAAGGGTGCAATTAGGATGGCTAAGATAGAACATGAAAGACACATAGCGGAGGAGAGCAAAAAAAATCCCAAGAAATTCTTTAAGTATGTAAACAGTAAAAATGGGAGGACAGACCATATTGGCCCCATAAAGAATGAGGAAGGACATCTGGTTACAAAGGATGGGGAGATGGCAAAGGTATTGAATTTATTCTTCTCCTCAGTCTTCACGAGTGAATCGGGGGGCTTCAGTAACCAAAACTGCAGTGTTTATCCTCATGACACAACACAGGAAGCACCTACATGGTTAACAGAGGACGGAATTAAAATTAGACTTGAGAAACTTAACATTAATAAATCACCGGGACCAGATGGCTTGCATCCGAGGGTACTTAGGGAACTCAGTCAGGTGATTGCCAGACCGTTGTTCCTAATTTTTACAGACAGTCTATTGACTGGAATGGTACCAGCTGATTGGAGAAAAGCCAATGTAGCACCAATATTTAAAAAGGGCCCAAAAAACATCCCTGGGAATTACAGACCAGTTAGCCTAACATCAATAGTATGTAAACTCTTGGAGGGGATGATAAGGGACTATATACAAGATTTTAGTAATAAGAATGATATCATTAGCAGTAATCAGCATGGATTCATGAAGAATCGTTCTTGCCAAACCAATCTATTAACCTTCTATGAGGAGGTGAGTTGCCATCTAGATAAAGGAAGGCCCGTAGATGTGGTGTATCTGGATTTTGCAAAAGCATTTGACACAGTTCCCCATAAACGTTTACTGTACAAAATAAGGTGCGTTGGCATGGACCATAGGGTGAGTACATGGATTGAAAACTGGCTACAAGGGCGTGTTCAGAGGGTGGTGATAAATGGGGAGTACTCAGAATGGTCAGGGGTGGGTAGTGGGGTTCCCCAGGGTTCTGTGCTGGGACCAATCCTATTTAGTTTGTTCATAAACGACCTGGAGGATGGGATAAACAGTTCAATCTCTGTATTTGCAGACAATACTAAGCTAAGCAGGGCAATAACTTCTCCGCAGGATGTGGAAATCTTGCAAAAAGACCTGAACAAATTAATGGGGTGGGCGACTACATGGCAAATGAGGTTCAATGTAGAAAAATGTAAAATAATGCATTTGGGTGGCAAAAATATGAATGCAATCTATACACTGGGGGGAGAACCTCTGGGGGAATCTAGGATGGAAAAGGACCTTGGGGTCCTAGTAGATGATAGGCTCAGCAATGGCATGCAATGCCAAGCTGCTGCTAATAAAGCAAACAGAATATTGGCATGCATTAAAAGGGGGATCAACTGCAGGGATAAAACGATAATTCTCCCGCTCTACAAGACTCTGGTCCGCCCGCACCTGGAGTATGCTGTCCAGTTCTGGGCACCAGTCCTCAGGAGGGACGTACTGGAAATGGAGCGAGTACAAAGAAGGGCAACAAAGCTAATAAAGGGTCTGGAGGATCTTAGTTATGAGGAAAGGTTGCGAGCACTGAACTTATTCTCTCTGGAAAAGAGACGCTTGAGAGGGGATATGATTTCAATTTACAAATACTGTACTGGTGACCCCACAATAGGGATAAAACTTTTTCGCAGAAGAGAGTTTAATAAGACTCGTGGCCACTCATTACAATTAGAAGAAAAGAGGTTTAACCTTAAACTACGTAGAGGGTTCTTTACTGTAAGAGCGGCAAGGATGTGGAATTCCCTTCCACAGGCGGTGGTCTCAGCGGGGAGCATTGATAGCTTCAAGAAACTATTAGATAATCACCTGAATGACCGCAATATACAGGGATATGTAATGTAATACTGACACATAATCACACACATAGGTTGGACTTGATGGACTTGTGTCTTTTTTCAACCTCACCTACTATGTAACTATGTAACTTGCAAATTAAAAAAAAAAGTCATCCATTTATGGCCAGCTTAGCTCTGCCATGGTATGTAATGGCTGCTATAGACATCATTCACACGGATGGCCAGGGGACACATAAAAACAGGTGGTTGAGCCGCAGTTTTAATGCCTGCCGAGCGCTCACCTAAAGAACCCTAGAACATGCAGCTGCTCAGAGCCGTACCCATGCTGTGGTCATGAGGCATAGCCTGGACGAGTTTGGTCTGGTTGCAGATGACAGGACTCTTGCTCCTAACCTCTTCACAAGATTCAGAACTTGTGCTCAGACAAGGCTCCATTTTACCTTATCGTTAATGTATTTCACTGAGCTACTTTATCATGTGAGGACTATGCTGATTTTCCCACATGCCCAGAGCGTACTTTGTTCAGAAGTTGGACCACCTTCCTCAGGAGACAAAAGTAATATACTTTGTGTTCTTAAACAGTTAAGGGTTGTTAACGCCCCAGGCTGCAACAACTCTTCAGGACCACATCCCTGTCTTTTTCTATAAGCACATAGATAGAGTCCGTAAACTGGACCAGAGCATCAAGAAAGTTTATAGAAACAAGAACCTAACAGCAGAAAGAAAGTTTTGATGCATTTTATGCTAGGGTGACTAGTTATTTTAGGAAACACATCAAGGCTTTCTTGCTGCTGTAAGGTGCTTATTTGAGCAGAGTCTCCTGGTGCTATACTCCAATTTCAGGACTCTATCTGGGGCCTTGTATTGGTGTACAGCTAGGCAAATATGGTGCATTAGAAGCAAGGAGAGATTATGGAAGCAAGACAGTTTCCTGACACTGTTTGTTTATCCCCATCTTTTTTATTTAGTGTAGCACCCACCCAGGTAGGTGCTAGGATTAGATAAATTTAGTTCTGGCTCGCTGTATCCAGTGGAGCTGCTCTTTGTTGTTGGGCAATTTTCGTTTTTTGCTCACTGTAATCAGTGTAGCTGTGTTAATTATTCTGGTCTGTTCAGTGTTTCATCTGCTGCAGGTTTGATTGTTCTCTCTGCTTTCTGGAGAACTGTGGGTTGTTCTAGAACATAGGTGCGGAGCAAGGCAAATAGGCGGCATAAACATTTCTACAGCCCTGGCCAATCCCTGTAACGGTGGCCCAGATGGCTGCTTGGAGTCTGTATAAATATTCTTAGACAGAGAGCAGCTTGAAAGGAGATTACAGCCTAAGGGGGGGCTGCTTGCCACCTTAGGCCATCCTGTCATGTGCCTGTGGGATGCCGAGACCTCAGATGGCCAACCTGAGGTCCTGCTTCGCTGAAAGCTACAGAAAGCTGATTAAGGGACTGTCAGCTGATTAAGGGACTGTATCACAGGGAAAAAGTGCTGCATGGATATTGTAAGAAGCAACCAATTTTCCAAGAACATTTGTGAGTACAGACTGGAGAAAGAGACTTTTGGCCAAGGCCATTCCCTTGCGGGTCAGAGTCTGCTGCGTGTGTGTTGTAAAGAGGACATAGTGTCCAGTGTCTTGAAGTGCTTAGTCTATTTAATTCCCTGTGAACGAACTGTGCTTGGACTGTCCCTCAGAGGAAGAGTAATCTCAAGTTTTCTACAGGCTCATTAGGGTTGCACCGATATCGATACTAGTATCGATATTGGTACCGATACTGAGCATTAGCACGAGTACTTGTACTCGTGCAAATGCTCTGATGCTTGACCCGATACCCCAATATCTGGACAATCGGGGATGATCGGTGTGGTGGTGGGGTGAGTTACAAGCACCGATCGATCTCCCTGTATAGATTTCAATAAAGCAGCTGACAGCCACTTCTCCTCCTCTCCCCCCCCCCCCCGCGACTTTCAGTTGATTTATTGAAATCTATACAGGGAGATCGGTGCTTGTAACTCGCCGCATTGAACATCCCTGACTGTCCCATGTCCTTCTCCGTGTCCTCCTCCGTGTTCCTCCAGTCCCCCTCTCTGTGCTTCTCCGGTCCTCCTTCAGTCCCCCTTCAGTCCCCCTCCAGTCCCCCTCCATGTCCTCCATGCTCCTCCAGTCCCCCTTTGTGTCCTCCGTGCTTCTCCAGTCCCCCTTTGTGTCCTTCGTGCTCCTCCAGTCCCCCTCCATGTGCTCTGTGCTCCTCTGGTTCCCTTCTGTCCTCTTCCTGTTTCCCCCTGTCCCAAATCTGTCAGGATGGAGAGCAGAGGAAGGCGTCTGTAAATCTGTCATTTACCAGCATATTCCTTTTCTGAATGCAAAGAATTAGTGATCACTGACTCTGTCCATTCATAACTGAGCATCGTAAACTGTGTTTACTCTGCTTCAGTTTATGAATGGACAGGAGCCTCTGTAGCCTGTCCATTCATCTTCAGTGCAGCTGAGGCTGCAGAGAAAGAGACTGGGGAAACTGTCCTCGGTCCCTTTCTCTGTTTAGACCCCTGATATCTCACCAAAGCCCCCTCCCCAATAGGGCTGATAACAAAAAATAATAATAAAAATAATAAAAAAAATTGTAATAAATATTTAAAAGTTAAAATTGTAAAAAAAAGGAGAGACTGACCGGGATGGACGTGTGATGAGCTTGCTCCTCCAAGCCCGGGGGCAATTGCATGAAGCTTACGAGAGGAGTCAGCTGCACTAGGGCTGGCGTGAGTGTGTTGCCAGAAGGGAACTGAGGAAAAATCCTCTCAGCGCCCATCGCGAGGCTCTGGGTGAGAACAACGAAATCCCAGCGAGGGGACACGAATGGAATCGAGCCACGCCGAGTGCCCTGGAAGTCCAGGAAGCTGACAGACGCTATAATCCTCCAGACCCGGGAAGGGGACGGAGGAAACAATCTCTCTGGGTCTCCCATGAGGGTCGAGGCGAGAGCTACGAAACCCCATTGAGGGGATACGAGTGGAGCCGAACCACGCCGAGTGCCCTGGAAGCCTGGGAAGCCGACCGACACTTCAATCCTCCAGGCCCTCCAGACTTGCGGAGGTGTCTGAAGCAATACACAGAGCCCAGGTCACTGAGAGACGGTTCACAGGTACAGATTTGGATAATTTGGGAAATTTTGGATGATAATGAACGCTTTCTAGAGACACAGGATCATTTCAGGAACAAACCCTGAGGCTGGAAGCCGGACACCGGTCACCGGACAATAAAATAGGGTACTGTGTATGGAGAATTTTGATCCACTTGTGCCATACTGATGTTACTAACACTATGGGTTACTAATGGTAAAGTACAAGTGATATAAATAGACTGAATATATGCTTAGCTGTTACCCCATAAGCAATAAAGACCTCAGGTGAAAGCTACAATCTCTTATATCTATAATTCAGCGTGTAATATGCCACTGAAAGGGACCCATACACAAAAATCAAATAGGGTATCTACAGGGGGGACAATCAAACCCCCCCCTAAACCCCAGTTCGCACAAAAGACTGATATTAAGGGGTTTATCCAACACCCACAGTCGCAAGGGCAACAAGAAAGCTCTTTAACTGTTGAAATAAATTTTACCTCTCCCACAAGAGAAGCAGAGCTAGGAGGACCAAATATTAGCCCTTCTGGTAACATGCAACAACCTGTTATGGATATAGAGAGGCTAGATGGGGGTCCCTCTTGGGGCATGCAGACATGTATAAAATCCTTACCGACAAGAAAGGATATGGAAAAATATGTGTATAGATTGAAAACATCCCTAGCTATTACACAAAACAGGATCGATATCTTACTTTCCAAGATGGCAATAATTGATCAAAAAATGGTATTGATGGAAGAAAAAAAAATCAAGAACACGATCGATATTTGAAGTACATAATGACCATGGTGGACGACCTCGAAAATAGAAGTAGACGAAACAACATAAGAGTTAGAGGTTTGCCAGAAACAGCAGGAACTGAAGATTTGAAACTGATGCTTCAGAGCATATTTAACACTCTATTAAAACAGCCAACAATGACAGAATTATTGATCGATCTTGCACACAGGGCACAGGGCCCTACAGATTCATACCCAAGAAAGTATAGAAATGTGATATGTAGAATTCATTTTTTTCCTATCAAAGAAAATATCATGGCAGCAGCACGGCTGCAAAAGACTTTTGATTATGGGGGAGGTCAACTTATTTTTTGCAGTCCAGATAAACTTTGATGATGAGAAAAGCATTTAAACCTTTATTGGAAGCACTTAGACAGAAGGAGATTTTATACAGATGGGGATTCCCCTTCCAGATAAAAAATGGTCAAAAAAAAATATTTCGGGACATTGGGGATCTCCCCGATTTTTTGAATCTTCTTCATTTACCCATAGTAGATCTTCCATTATGGCCACAAACTTACTTTGATTTTTCAGGAAGATATTGTAGAAAAAGATAAATAATTGGGAGGGAAGGAGAAGGTGCAGGTGGGCGGGTGGGGGGTTGAGGGGGAGGGTGGGGGAAGAAAGAAATAGTTATTTTTTTTCATATTTCATGGTATTAATGTAACAGTTGTGAAAAGAAAAAGAAAAAAAGGTTAAGATTATGAAGTGAACAATATAGCACTCTACCTCACTATGACAAATTAATTTATGGTTAAATAATTATAAATGTGGTTGGAGGAACAGAGACGGAAGAGCGCTGCTTTTAAAACTTGCTATACAGTCAGGTCCATAAATATTGGGACATCAACACAATTCTAATCTTTTTGGCTCTATACACCACCACAATGGATTTGAAATGAAATGAACAAGATATGCTTTATCTGCAGACTTTCAGCTTTAATTTGAAGGTATTTACATCCAAATCAGGTGAACGGTGTAGGAATTACAACAGTTTGTATATGTACCTCCCACTTTTTAAGGGATCAAAAGTAATGGGACACTTGGCTGCTCAGCTGTTCCATGGTCAGGTGTGTGTTATTCCCTTATTATCCCATTTACAAGGAGCAGATAAAAGGTCCAGAGTTCATTTAAAGTGTGCTATTTGCATTTGGAATCTGTTGCTGTCAACTCTCAATATAAGATCCAAAGAGCTGTCACTATCAGTGAAGCAAGCCATCATTAGGCTGAAAAAACAAAACAAACCCATCAGAGAGATAGCAAAAACATTAGGTGTGGCCAAGTCAACTGTTTGGAACATCCTTAAAAAGAAAGAACGCATCGGTGAGTTCAGCAACACCAAATGACCCGGAAGACCACGGAAAACAACTGTGGTGGATGACCGAAGAATTCTTTCTCTGGTGAAGAAAACACCCTTCACAACAGTTGGCCAGATCAAGAACACTTTTCAGGAGGTAGGTGTATGTGTGTCAAAGTCAACAATCAAGAGAAGACTTCACCAGAGTGAATACAGAGGGTTCACCACAAGATGTAAACCATTGGTGAGCCTCAAAAACAGGAAAACCAGATTAGAGTTTGCCAAACAACATCTAAAAAAGCCTTCACAGTTCTGGAACAGCATCCTATGGACAGATGAGACCAACATCAACTTGTACCAGAGTGATGGGAAGGGAAGAGTATGGAGAAGGAAAGGAACTGCTTATGAGCCAAAGCATACCACCTCATCAGTGAAGCATGGTGGTGGTAGTGTCATGGCATGGGCATGTAGGGCTGCCAATGGAACTGGTTTCTTGTATTTATTGATGATGTGACTGCTGACAAAGCAGCAGGATGAATTCTGAAGTGTTTCGGGCAATATTATCTGCTCATATTCACCAAAATGCTTCAGAACTCATTGGACGGCACTTCACAGTGAAGATGGACAATGACCCAAAGCATACTGCGAAAGCAACCAAAGAGTTTTTTAAGGGAAAGAAGTGGAATGTTATGCAATGGCCAAGTCAAACACCTGACCTGAATCCGATTGAGCATGCATTTCACTTGCTGAAGACAAAACTGAAGGGAAAATGCACCAAGAACAAGCAGGAACTGAAGACAGTTGCAGTAGAGGCCTGGCAGAGCATCACCAGGAATGAAACCCAGTGTCTGGTGATGTCTATGTGTTCCAGACTTCAGGCTGTAATTGACTGCAAAGGATTTGCAACCAAGTATTAAAAAGTGAACGTTTGATGGATAATTGTTAATCTGTCCCATTACTTTTGGTCCCTTAAAAAGTGAGAGGCACATATACAAACTGTTGTAATTCCTACACCATTCACCTGATTTGGATGTAAATACCCTCAAATTAAAGCTGAAAGTCTGCAGTTAAAGCACATCTTGTTCGTTTCATTTCAAATCCATTGTGGTGGTATATAGAGCCAAAAAGATTAGAATTGCGTCTATGTCCCAATATTTATGGACCTGACTGTATATCGTAAAAAGTATACATTTATCAATTTATATTTTCCCAATCAAGATCAGATTAAAACGGGTATGCAAATATTGACGGATCTTATGGAAAGAGCAGAAGGGGTGACCCTAGTGGGGGGAGATTTTAATTTTGTTCCTGACTGGGATATAGATACCACTGAACCCTCAGTATCCCAGATGAGTAATAGCAAAAATAAATTTAATGATATGTAAGATAAACACCAATTGGTAGATATTTGGAGGGTTCTTCATCCAATAGAGAGGGAATAGATTAGATCACAGATTAGACTGTTTTTTGATAAATCAATTAGGGGTGGCGGTGACTTCTTCCTCTGAGATAACGGAAAATTGTTACCAATACTTACTGTAATTTACCTTTCCTGACCTGTCCTCACGTCAGCACACAATAGATTAACTCCTCTCTCCAGTGTCTCAGGACCACCTTCTCCTAGCTGATAAAAAGGGAGCCCTTCCTCCCCCGCCCTTGTTCCACTAACTAGCGGACCACAGGCTTGTAGGGAGGGAAAAAAGATTGTGCTGATGTGAGGACAGGCCAGGAAAGGAAAATTACAGTAAGTATTGGTAACAATTTTCCGTTTTCCTGGCAAGCCTCACGACAGCACACAATGGGATTTGATTTAGCTAATATGGGGTGGGATAACAAAAAGACTCGAAAAACAACTAGTAATGTTGCTTTAGTGAATATTTTATTTTGCTTGGAAGGGTGCTAACACCACTGCGTTTCCAAAATTTGCTGTGCTAGCTGCTGTGACATCCAAACTGTAATATTTGGTGAAGGTTTCACAGGAGCTCCAACTAGCAGTCCTGCATATGTCTTCAACCGATATTTTAGCAGAAGCTGCCCATAAGGCTGCCACCCCTCTTGTTGAATGAGCTCTAATAACTTGTGGAGGCGTCAGCCCCTGTTTCTCATACGTGAGGCTTATCACTTTGGTGATCCAGGTAGCTATGATTCTAGCTGATGCCGCTTCTCCTCTTCTAGGTCCTGATGGCAGGATGAACAAGGTATCAGTTTTGCGCAACTGCAGAGAGCGATGTAAGTTTAAAATAATTTGACCATGTCCAATGGTCTGAGATCTAGTTCCTCCTCTTGTCTTGGCAGTTGTGTGAAGCTGGGTAGGACCGCCTCCCAATTTACATGGAATTTGGAAACCACCACTTTGTCCGGGAGAATGATGCAAAAAGGATCTTTGCAAGATAGAGCTGCCAGCTCTGAAACTCTCCTTGTTGATGTTATGACTGTGAGGCATGAATGGATGTTGGAGCAAAGCTTTTAGCACTGTGCCCAAGTCCCAGGCTGGGAACAGGGACTTCCTTGGTGGTCTTATTCTTATGACCGCTCTAAGAAATTGTTTTATTAGCGGATTGTCTGCCCACTTGTGGCCTGTGAAGCAAGACAAGGCTGACACTTGCACCTTTATGGTGTTGTATGCTAAGCCCATACTTAGAGCTGACTGTAAAAATTCCAGCACCTGCGCAATGTTTGTGGACAATGGGGAGAAATTCTGTTGTAAAGTGAATGCTGTAAACTTCCTCAAAATTCTGGTGTATGTGGCATTAGTTGTGGCCCTTCTTGACTTTAATAGTGTTGAGATTACTTCTTCTGAGATGCCCTGAGACTGCAGCCTGGCTGATTCAACAGCCATGCTATCAGCTTCAATCTGCCTGGGTTGGGATGATACCACTGGTCCTGCTGTAGAAGGCCCCTCTTCAGCAGCAGCCATATTGGGGGAACTGCCGCCAGCTGCAGGAGCAGTGGGAACCATGGCCTTCATGGCCAGAAGGGTAGGATTGCAATTGCATGGACGTTCTCTCTGGCAATTTTTAATAGGGTTTTCATTATCAGAGCTACCGGTGGGAAAAGGTAGACTAGGGGAAATTCCGACGGAATTGAGAAGGCATCCTGAGCTAGCGCTTCATTGAAGTGGAATCTTGACATGAACCGTGGTACCTGCGTATTCAATGGGGTCGCCATCAAATCCACTGAGGGTGTACCCCACCTATAAAAGATTGTTTTCAGATAGTCCTTGTTGAGTGCCCACTCGTTTTTGTCAGGAAAATCCCGACTCAGATGGTCTGCTATGTAGTTTTGACTGCCCAGAATGTAGGCTGCCGTCAAGGCTTCCACATGTGCCTCGGCCCAGACGAATATCTTGTTTGCCAACTGCAGCAGCGGCAAGCTCTTGGTTCCTCTCTTTTTGGCTATGTATGCGACCGCCATCCGGTTGTCCAACATAAGCTTGACCCGAGCTCCCTGAATCAGGTTCTCGAATGCCAGTAGGGCTAAGTATGCTGCTTGTAACTCCAAAAGGTTGGAGTGTCTGGTCTCCATCCTGCTCCATTTGCCTTCGACCTGTCTGCCAAGGCCGTGAGTGCCTCAGCCCCAGAGACTGGCATCCAAGGTTATCTGGATCCCATCTCAGGGGCTGAGAGGCACGCCCCGCGACAGAGTCTCTGGCGCTATTCACCATGCCAAGCCCTGGCAGATCCGTCTTGGTATGAAGATCTTTTGTTGAGTGATACGCCATCCCACTGGTTCAGGAAGGATGTTTGGAATGATTTTGCATGGAATCTTGCCCAGGGAACAGCTGGGGTTGCTGCGGTGAACAGAAGTGTCATACAGTCCCTCGCCGACAGCGACTAGGACTCCATCACGCTGTTTACACAGGCTACTAGCTCGGCTATTTTGCGATGTGGTAGCGAGACCTGCCCTTTGCTTGTGTTGAAAACAAGCCCTAGGTACTCCATCTCTTGGGAAGGACTGGCTCTTCTGCTTGTTGATAATCCAGCCGAATTCAGATAGAATCTTCAGCACCATCTAGCATTGTGCCGTTAACCAAGATGTCGTCTAAGTAGTGGAGAATTTTTATGCCCCTCTGACGTATAACAGCGATGGTAGCTAGCGAGATCTTGGAAAAGACTCGAGGTTCTGTGCTGATTCCGAAGGGCAGACATTTGAACTGGAAATTATCTTCCCCTACCATGAATCTTAGGTATCTTTGGTGATGCCTGTTGATTGGGACATAAAGGTAGGCATCTGCTAAATCAACTGATATTAACCAGTCCCCTGATTGCAGAATTGATATAATTGATATAATTAGGTCTAAGACCAGTCTGAGATCTCCGGACGCTTTGGGCACCAGAAAAATTGGGGAGTAAACTCCTGTTCCCTGTTGCTTCAGAGGCACTGGCAAGATTGCATCTTTTTGAAGTAACTCGGTCACATATTCTTGCAAACACCTTTGTTTCTTCTGGTCTTGTGGCCATTCTGTCTGGACAAGGATGTCCGGTGGTTTTTCTCGGAACATTATCTTGCACCCTCGTTTGACTGTTTTCTGGACCCATTGGTCCTTGACTTTCTCCGCCCAAAAGGACACCAACCTGGCACCCACCTAGGGGGGGCGGGCGGTCAACCAGTCACAAGGACTTCTCCGGTTTTTTAGCGGTCTGAGCGGCCTTAGACTTCACTTTCCGGAGAAAGGAACTCTGTGAGCCTCTCCATTTGGGTTTCGTATATTCTCGGCCTGGTCTATATGACCTGGCCTCCTGCGTCCTTCTGAACTCTGATTGGCCTGACCAAGTGGTTTGCTGTCTCCTTTTGGGTCTCTGTGGTAGCAGACTCGACTTTCCTCCAGTAGCTCGTTTGATAGCTTCCTCCAGGGTGTCCCCGAATAGCATTCTGCCATTGTATCAAATGTTACAAAGTGCCTGTTTCGAGGTACTGTCCACCACCCAATGGCGCAACCATAGGGCCCTTTTCGCCGTTACTGAAAAAGTCATAAGCCTTGCGAGCAGTTTTACTAGGTCTATAGAGGCTTCTGCCAAAAAGGCGGCTGAGAGATGAAGTTCCTCCATCGCCAAAATGATTCTGGCCCTCTCTACGTCAGACTTCAGGGCCGTCTCCACATTTGTGACCCAGACCTTTAGAGCCCTGGAGATCGAGGTTAGGGCTATGGCTGGGCGGCAGGCTGCGCCAGCCGTTGAATAGATCTTCTTTAGATCTGTGTCTGTGCGCCTGCCCATTGGGTCTCTGAAGGTTGTAGAATCCTGCAAAGGCAGGGACACCTGCGCTGCAAAGCTGCATCTGCCCCTGGAGCTGATTCCCAAAAGGCAGCCTCTGGGGTCTTAAATGGGTATAATGATAAAAAGCGGTTTTATACGTTTTGCCTTCCTTTCTGGTTTTTCCCATTCCTCCTTGAATAATTTGCGAATCTCTGTCATAAACGGGAAGGTTGCCCCCTGCTTCTTCAGGTTGGGGAAATATCTCTTAACCTTTTCCGGTGGTTGGATGTCTTGTTCCTAGTCTATGGGCTCCTTCACTGCTACAATGTAAGGCTCTATGAGCTGGAAGTCGAATAAATATTCTGATGGTTCATCAGAGTCTGACAAGTCTCCTGAGGATATTTCCAGCATCGGTGGTGAGTCTCGCTTCTGCTTAGATGCGCTCTTGACTCTAGGCTTAGGCTCGGAAGTACTTGTGCCTGAGACCAACTGCATACTCTCAGTCACCGCCTCATGAATATATTCCTTTATCCTTAGCGCCTCTGTTTCTGTGGCTACATCTCTTATGCATTCTGCGCACATGAGCTTGTCAGGGGCGGATGGCGCTGAACAAGCCCAGCAGAGGCCTTTGGCGGGAGGACCTCTTGTCACACTTTGTTCTGCTCCTATAAAGACAAAACACCTTATTAGCCTGGTGTACTGCACTCTTTTGTTTGTGGCCCCTGTAGACCCCTCCTACCTTTCCGATGATCTTCATGCACTTTGGGGCTGTGGTGAGCTCATACTGCAGCAATAAAAAGAGAGGATTTTAAAATAAGAAAAAAAGCTCCTATTCTATCCTCTCCTTTTTTTTTTTTAACTCTGGCATTTAAAGGAAATAACTTTACCTTAATACAGGATGTGGAGTCACTCGGGGTGGCAGTAGATTTAGAAAATATCTGAAAGCTGTAAACACATGGGTTATGCATTAAGGATATTCAGTGGTCACAGCCTAGTAAACACTGACACAGCCCAGCCACCCCTCCCCCTCTCCACAGGAAACTCATCAGTATACTTCCCTCACTAGCTGTGGCAAACAGCCTGGAGCCCTCCAGGCTTTATGGTGAGCCTTGCTAGGTGACACCTGTCACCTCCGCCCCCACAGCCCCGCCCCCGTGATGTAATCGCCAACCGACAGAAAGCACAGGGTGAGGCGGCCGGCGCGGCTCATAGGGAGCAGGAAAAGAGTGCACGATCTTCCAGCAACACCACAGCCTTAATGGTAAGCTCTATAAGCCTTTAGTCTGCCAGCATTGCTCTGGCACCTAGAGCGTCCAGTGTGATAAAAGGATCTACCTTTATTGTTCTGGACCTTCCAATCTAGGAGAGGCTTGAACCTGGGCGAGTAGGTTCAGTAGGGGGGTATAGTCTATTCCATGGGCATGGTGGCCTGGAGTCCGACCAAAAAAAGAGAACAAGGGCGGGGAAGGAAGGGCTCCTTTTATCAGCTAGGAGAAGGTGTTCCTGAGAGACTGGAGAGAGGGGTTAACCCATTGTGTGCTGACGTGAAGCTGGCCAGGAAAGGTTGTTTTGTATGGTCGGATCATGCTCCGGTATTTTTGGTAATGGTTATGTCGAGTGGTAACACAACAAGAAGAACTTGGAAATTAAATGATAATTTACCTTATGATGAGATCTGTATATCAGAGATTAGGTTAGCAATAAAGAATTGTATAATTGACCATGTAAAGGACACTACTTCCCTACCTATTCAATGGGAAACACTTAAATGTGTATTACGGGGTCTATTCATAAAACACGGGGCAAGACTAAAAAAGGGAACAGATTAACCCTGCTTTTAAAGGATATAGCAAAATTGGAAAAACTGCATAAACAAAATCCAATTTTGGAAAACTCAGTAATATTAACAGATAAGCGACTGGAACTACAAACATTAATAAATGAACAAACGCTACGGGTTAGAGATAAAAATCACACTTTATTTTATCAACAAGGAAATAAACCTGGCAAGCTCCTGGCAAGGGCACTGCGCCAACGCATATCCACAACATCTATTGTGAAGGTTAAAACAGAAGCGGGCGATATAGTACATGACTCAAAGGGGGTATTAAAAACATTCCATTTTCTAGATTATACAATATACCAAACCAACTGGTAGGAAGGGACCCTGAAATGTTTCAGCGGAACAAACGTCGATATATAGAGGAAACAGCCACACCTACTTTAATAACAATAGAAGCAGAACAACTGGAAAGGGAATTCTTGGAGCTCGAAATACAGAATATGATAGATTTACTAGTATCTGGAAAGAGTCCCGGTCCAGATGGCTTCACCCCACAGTTTTATAAGACACTTAAAGAATCGTTAATTCCAATTATGAAACAGACCTTTAATTTGGTGACTTCTTCTCAACCTTTTTCCCCACAGGGTATGCAAGCGTATATTTCACCTATTCCCAAACCTGAGAAAGACCATACATTGTGTGGAAACTATCGGCTGATTTCTTTGACAAATATTGATCTTCGATTATATTCGAAGATTATTGCTAATAGACTTGCACCAATATTGCCAGCACACATTCACTTAGATCAAGTGGGGTTTATAAAGGGACGAGAGGCGAGAGATAATACCTTGAAGACTTTGACACTTGTGGAATGCGTCCGGAAGCACACCATCCCATCCTGCCTATTGGCAATTGATGCCGAGAAAGCATTTGACAGGGTGGGATGGTGATTTTTTGAAGAGACACTAAGGCAGTGGGGAATAGGCCCGGTACTCTTGGAAAAGATAATGGCCCTCTATCATAGTCCAACAGCCAGAATACGCGCTAACGGAGATTTATCCGATATAGTCACAATCTCTAATGGAACGCGACAGGGGTGCCCTTTATCCCCATTGTTGTACGTATTGGTTATGGAACATCTGACAACAGCTATTCAAAAAAATGTAAATATACAAGGAATAAAAATTGGGGACAAAGAATATGAAATGTCGGTATATGCAGACGATCTGCTAATATATATAACAAATCCAGTGGTGACAATACCAAATTTAATTCAGGAATTCAAACGTTTTGCTGTATTGAGTAATTTTAAAGTAAATTACTATAAATCAGAAGCCCTAAATATCACACTATCAAATAACACACTGGAACTTCTCAAAAAGAATTTTTCGTTTAGGTGGCAGAAAAATGCTATTAAATATCTCGGAATATATATTCCTAGAGACTTGGAGAAACTTCAAGAATTGAACTATCTTCCGATAATGCAAAAAATAATAAAGACACTCCAACAATATGATGGGCGATATTTTCCTGGATGGGAAGGATAAACATTGTAAAAATTGATATGTTGATAAAGATATTATACATATTTCAGACCATTACTGTATTCCCCTCAACAAATATCTTGAATCAATTACGTAAGGCCATAGGGAGTTTCATATGGGCAGGTAAGCCTGCTCGAATTAGTAGAAATGTATTATGTAGGTTAAAAAAGGATGGAGGTTTAGCTCTCCCGGATCTCTCGTTATATCTTAGGTCAGTGTTGATATCTAGGATTGTGGATTGGTTCTATAATGCAGATTGTAAGCAATGGATGAAACTGGAGGAAGAAGTCACAGCCATAAAATTGAAATCATTACCATGAATAACTAGGGAGCATCGGCCTCCTAGGGGAGATATGCCTTCTTTGGTTGTCTCAGCATTGAAGGTTTGGGATGGATTAATGAAGAGAGGGATAGGGTCTACATATATAGGGCCAATGACCCTTCTCTTTAGTAATCCCGAGTTCCCACCAGCAATGGAGGCTAAGATCTTCCTAAAATGGCAGAGAAAAGATGATATGAGGGTGGTACAGACAATGGATGGGAACAGACTCACCCCACTGGACTCTATGGGAACAGAATATAAAACCAGCTGGATGCAATATCAGCAGCTTCAAAGGTATATCCAATCCTTGACAAAAAAAGATATATTGGATAGGCCATTGGATAGGTGTGTAAGTAAGAATAGGATGCAAGGATTAAGTATAAGAATATACATGATATATGGAAATAGACATCAGAAAGGGCTATAGAAATTGTCCATATTGTGAAATTAAATTGTAATCCTAATATATTTGAGGATTATTTGTGGATTGTGTATATGTTGTTTAAAATATAAAACATTTTTGTAAAATAAAGACTCTAAAAAAAAACACTGACACTGTCCACTCCAGCCCCCCCCCCCCCGGTACCTTCGGGTCCTGGTCCCCCAGGACACACAGACTATGGGGACCCTGTATTTGCCATATTGGAATAGTGGCTGTTTCATAATGCTGGGACAGCACCTGTCTGTCTGTTGTCTGCTAAAATGTGTATTGTAAATAAGTCTCTAGTATGGGATCTAAGAGTCATTAGATCCCCATTGTTGTTTGTGTTAATTAACTCTGCTATTGTGAGAATGTTGATTGGATGTTCTGAACTACAAGACGGCCAGTCTGGCCTAAAGGTCATGTCTGAGTCATCTAGGCTGTCTAAAGGGATTAGTTAATTAGCTCATGTTAATTAGGTTACAGCTGTATTGTTAGAGTAATATGAGCAGGAGGTCTGCACCTCCTCTTTTATTGTATAAATAAGACTGTATTCCTGTCAATAAAGATAGATTCCTGTTTGAACTTACATATAGCCTGCCTGGTGTTTGTTCTGAGCTATCACAACTGGGTTAGAACGGCACATAGCTGAAGTTCTAATCCCGGAGCATTGGATGACTGAACCATCAGACGTTGCAATCTGATTCAATAGCTGCAGAGGAATGTCGGGAGAGTGGAACCGAGCGAGCAAGGGGCTTGTTACAATAATTAAAAAAAATAAATTGTAAAAAATAAAATTGTAAAAACAAATAAAATAAAAATAAAAAACGACTGACACAGTCCACATATCGACAGTGCCCATCAGTACTTCATATTAGTGCCACTGTCACATGACATTAAAAAAAAGTATCGGTATTCGGTATCGGCGAGTACTTGTAAAAAAGTATCGGCACTGCTCTTAAAAAAGTGGTATCGGTTCAAATCTAAGGCTCATAGTTCTATAGAAGATGAGTGTCCTCCTATTTGTACATAGTTTTGGAGTATCCCACTCAATTCCTTAACCCCATCCAAGTTACCCAAAACCAAAACACCAAAAAGAAAACCTCTGGACTGTTCAATGAGCCCAAGAGTGACGATGACCTTGTGTCTGGCAACTTTTGGGAAAAGCAACCTTAGGCATCTTTCTAGCGGCTCCTACGGGGGTAGCACTACATTAGTTTCATCATGAACGCTTACTCAGTAGAAAAGCAGAGAAGGCTGAAATGTTTATAGATGTTATTTTAGAAGTTACATAATTACATGATTAGTCAGCTTGAAAAAAGACACAATTCCATCTAGATCGGGGGTCGGCAACCCATTGATCGCGAGCTACAGGTAGCAGGTGACAGGTAGCTCACGAACATGTCCCAGTGTTGCTGCCCCGGTCCCCTCCTGAGCTTCATGCATGCGTGGCGCAGGTGCATGGGCACCGAATCCTAGGCTGTCGAGGAAGCCCCCGCCCCTTGCATACGTGCAGCTGCGGGGCGGGGAAAGCCTCTGGAATCGCTCAGGGCGGATTCGGGTCTTCTCCGAGCCTGCCTGTAACGAAACGTCCCACACTCCGCCTGAGTGCTTTCGTCATATACTGCTTCCTCCCAGTCTGAATATAGATATCAGATATTCCAACCTCTCACAACAACAAACAAGACAATACTTGTATGGTTTCTGAACATGGACTGTTTATTGAAAACACAGGTACACAGGTAATACTCTGGACAATCCCCCTACCTTTGCATTTTTTCCGGGCGGGGTAGACTGTCCAATCAGCAGTGAGAGCTGTTGGAGGAATTTACCCCCACCAATCTCACAGCTCATCTACATACCCATCCCATAATATCCAATGCAGACAGACACAATAAAACTTTGGAATACAGCCACACCCCAAACGACCCAGCAAAGAGTACACAACAAAATGGGACAGTATAAAATATACAATATATATATACAGTATCTCACAAAAGTGAGTACACCCCTCACATTTTTGTAATATTTTATTATATCTTTTCATGTGACAACACTGAAGAAATGACACTTTGCTACAATGTAAAGTAGTGAGTGTACAGCTTGTATAACAGTGTAAATTTGCTTTCCCCTCAAAAATAAATCAACACACAGCCATTACTGTCTAAACCACTGGAAACAAAAGTGAGTACACCCCTAAGTGAAAATGTCCAAATTGGGTCCAATTAGCCATTTTCCCTCCCCAGTGTCATGTGACTCGTTAGTGTTACAAGGTCTCAGGTGTGAATGGGGAGCAGGTGTGTTAAATTTGGTGTTATCGCTCTCACTCTCTCATACTGGTCACTGGAAGTTCAACATGGGACCTCATGGCAAGGAACTCACTTAAGATCTGAAAAAAGAATTGCTGTTCTACATAAAGATGGCCTAGGCTATAAGAAGATTGCCAAGACCCTGAAACTGAGCTGCAGCACGGTGGCCAAGACCATACAGTGGTTTAACAGGACAGGTTCCACTCAAAACAGGCCTTGCCACGGTCGACCAAAGAAGTTGAGTGCACATGCTCTGAGTCATATCCAGAGGTTGTCTTTGGGAAATAGACCTATGAGTGCTGCCAGCATTGCTGCAGAGGTTGAAGGGGTGGGGGGTCAGCCTGTCAGTGCTCAGACCATACGCTGCACACTGCATCAAATTGGTCTGCATGGCTGTTGTCCCAGAAGGAAGCCTCTTCTAAAGATGATGCATAAGAAAGCCCGCAAACAGTTCGCTGCAGACAAGCAGACTAAGGACATGGGTTACTGGAACCATGTCCTGTGGTCTGATGAGACCAAGATAAACTTATTTGGTTCAGATGGTGTCAAACGTGTGTGGCGTGGTCTGATGAGACCAAGATAAACTTATTTGGTTCAGATGGTGTCAAACGTGTGTGGCATCAACCAAGTGAGGAGTACAAAGACAAGTGTGTCTTGCCTACAGTCAAGCATGGTGGTGGGGGGTGTCATGGTCTGGGGCTGCATGAGTGCTGCTGGCACTGGGGAGCTACAATTCATTGAGGGAACCATGAATGCCAACATGTACTGTGACATACTGAAGCAGAGCGTGATCCCCTCCCTTCGGAGACTAGACCACAGGGCAGTATTCCAACATAATAACAACCCCAAACACACCTACAAGACGACCACTGCCTTGCTAAAGAAGCTGAGGGAAAAGGTGATGGACTGGCCAAGCATGTCTTCAGCAAACAAAGTGTGGTCTGGGATGCCTTTAAGGTCACCGCCCGCAGCTCATTCGCTGCAGAGATCGGGCAGGCCCACAAGGCGTTGCAGTCCAAACTGATGGATGCAGAAGGAGGACTTAGGGATGCAGAATATGCTTATTCTGCAAACCCTAACGCCGAAGCACATGCTACATGGTGACACAGGGCCAGAGAACTAGAGCTGGTACTTTTGGAACGCACACAAAAAAACTACTATATCAGAATCAACGAATATTTGAATTCGGGGATAAAAATAGCCGCCTACTGGCCTATTTAGAAAGGCCTGATTACCAGCCATGTAATATCCCTAGAATAACAAACTCAGCAGGCACAATAGTTGAGCAAAACGATGACATTATGAAAGCGTTTGTCGCTTTCTACTCCACGCTCTATGCTTCTAGATCTCACTATTCAATAGTGGAACTAGATGACTATCTTTCAGACATTTCACTCCCAAAACTAATGGACCATCAGGTCTCCGGACTTGATGCTCCGTTGACAACGGAAGAAATAGGGGAGGCTATACAGTCGTTCGCCAGACACAAAACTCCAGGCTTAGATGGATTTCCCATTGAGTGGTACATGCAATTTCATGACCTACTGATCACACATTTGCTGCGAATGTACAATTTTGCTCTTAAAATGGGTCAGTTGCCGCCTTCCATGTTGGAAGCACTGATAGTCTTGATTCCCAAACCCCATAAGGATCACCTCCTTTGCGAAAGCATATAGACCGATTTCGCTTATTAACTCAGATTTTAAAATTCTGGCCAAGGTGCTTGCCCAACAATTGAATACAGTAATTACAACCATTATGGGGGCAGACCAAATCGTATTTATGCCTGGACGATCGACCTCTATTAATTTGCGCAGACTCTTTACCAATATACAAACGGTTCATGACAGGACTGGCTCTCAAGCTGTACTGGCTCTAGATGCTCACAAGGCCTTCGACACAGTCGAATGGCCATATCTTTTGAAGTCCTGGCTAAATTCGGATTTGGCACTACCTTTATAAAGTGGGTGCAACTCCTATACTCCAAACCCATCGCTAGACTAATGCCCCGTACACACGGTCGGATTTTCCGACGAAACATGTGTGATAGGACCTTGTTGTCGTAAATTCCATCACACATTTTCCATCGGATTTTCCGACACACAAAGTTTGAGAGCAGGATATAAAATTTTCCGACAACAAAATCCGTTGTCGGAAATTCCGATCGTGTGTACACAAATCCGATGGACAAAGTGCCACGCATGCTCAGAATAAATAAAGAGATGAAAGCTATTGGCCACTGCCCCGTTTATAGTCCCGACGTACATGTTTTACGTCACCGCGTTTAGAACGATCGGATTTTCCGACAACTTTGTGTGACCGTGTGTATGCAAGACAAGTTTGAACCAACATCCGTCGGAAAAAATCCTAGGATTTTGTTGTCGGAATGTCCGAACAAAGTCCGACCGTGTGTACGGGACATTTGAGTTAACGCGTCCATATCAGATCCCTTCCTGATAAAGAGAGGCACCAGACAGGGATGTCCACTGTCACCACTCCTGTTTGAGCTGGCGATAGAGCCGCTTGCAGCAATGATAAGGTCCAGTGAGGAAGTTAAGGGACTGACGATTGGGGGTCTAGAGGAAAAAGTATCCTTATATGCGGATGATATGCTGATATATCTGGAAGACCCCCAGTCGTCACTCCCTGCCCTGCTGGAAATTATCCGGCGATTGGCCACTTTTCAGGGTTCCGGGTCAATTGGGACAAATCCCTTTTGTTTCAGATTGACCAGGAGACGCCAATAACACTACCCCCAGCGTGCCCACTACAAATAGTTCACACTTTTCGATATCTCGGGGTCTTGATACAACACCCTATTTCCTCTTATGCCAAGATTAATTTAGACCCCCTTATCAGCAGATTAAAAAACAACTTGAAAACATGGAACAATCTCCCTCTTACGCTGTTAGGAAGAATAAATATTTTCAAAATGATTTATCTCCTATGATTCCTGTACGTCCTGAGCAATTCACCAACATATATAACCAAAGCAAAATTTAAAGAGATAGACTCCAAAATCACCAATTTAACTGGAGGGGCGGTGTGGTGAAGATCGCTAAACACACTCTACAGCTACCTACTTTGGAGGGGGGCCTGGCACTCCCCTGTCTCCAAACGTACTATATTGCCTCGTAACTGGCGCACGCCCATTGGTGGTTTCATCCTGAGGCCAACAATGCAGCTGCTGCCCTGGAGGCGGCCATCGTCACTTCATATGAATCTCTCCAGAACCTAATACACCGTATGTCGCTTAGGAGGAGGGAAAACGTTCTGGCCATGACCTTGTGGATCTTTAGAATTTCAAAGCTGTTACCACCCAGTACCCATGCCATATACTCTCCCAACGCCCCACTATGGGGAAACCCATGCATACCAGAATTTTATCAGAGAACTGAAGGGGGATACTAGTTCAAGAAAGGGGTGAAAACAATATCACACTTTTTTGCAGACACCACGTTCCGCACTTTTGCGGAATTCCAAAGAGACTTTGGACTCCCACGCACGGCCTACTTTCAATACCTACAGATAAGACATACTGTTGCTGCACAATTTGGGCTTCAAAATATAGAGATGCGATCTTCCCCACTTAAACACCTATTGACTGACCCCTCTCACACCAAATTAGTTTTGTTTTACTATAAGACTATACTCCACTCCACAACTACTAGGCTTACCATCATTGAACACAGATGGCGCTCGGACATATCTGAGCTGACGGAGGAGATCTGGGGCGAGATTCTACCCCTGCAGGTGCCCATCCGTCATCTCCTCAAGGGACAAGGTGGTCCAGACCAAACTATTGTAGAGATCATATTTCACACCGTATATGGATTGAAGAGATTATCCTCTCCTTTATGGAATGGCTGATGGCACATTCTTCCATCTAATGTGGGAATGTGCTCCGATAAGGAAGTTCTGGACGGAAGTTACGGTCTTCATCAGCTCTGTAGCTAAGATACAAAACATTTGTAATCCTCTTAGATGTCTGATCGGATACATTTTAGATGAAGATTTATCCAAAAATGTACACTCCTTTATACGCATAGTGATGTTTTATGCTAAAAAAAACTATAACCATGCACTGGAAATCTCAATCCCTACCGACTATAAAGTTCTGGCTTACAATTATCAATCAAGCAATACCATTATATGAGTTAACATACGAAGCTAGAGGATGCCCAAAAAAGTTCTCCAAAATATGGAACTCCTGGGTCAACTCAGATAGTACCATACCACCTGCCCCCTAGGTTACAAAAAATAATAGGGATATTACGGTTTAGAGAATACCAGGGTCTGAGCCCTGATTAGAGTATATTGTGCTGAGTGATGACACTTTTTGTATGTTGTTTCATAATGTATACCTGTATACCTGATCAATGTATTTGCTCTGATTATACACCTGTGTAACTATTATTTGTTATGTTTATAAAAACAATAAAAAAGTTAACCTTTAGAAAAAAAGCATGTCTTCAGACCTAAACACTATTGAGCATCTGTGGGGCATCCTCAACTGGAAGGTGGAGGAGTGCAAGGTCTCTAACATCCCCTAGCTCTGTGATGTTGTCATGGAGGAGTGGAAGAGGACTCTAGTGGCAACCTGTGAAGCTCTGGTGAACTCCAAGCCCAAGAGTGTTAAAGCAGTGCTGGAAAACAATCGTGGCCACACAATATATTAACACTTTAGCCCCAATTTGGACATTTTCACTTAGGGGTGTACTCACTTTTGTTGCCATCGGTTTAGACATTAATGGCTATGTGTTGAGTTATTTTGAGGGGACAGCAAATTTACACTGTTATACAAGCTGTACACTCACTACTTTACATTGTAGCAAAGTGTCATTTCTTCAGTGTTGTCACATGAAATATATATATATATATATATATATATATATATATATATATATATATATATATATATATGTATATACACACACACACACACACACACACACACACAACATTCCAGTGTGGCTGTATGGCTGTACAGTGAGTCCAATTAGTACAGATTAGACTGGATTTCTCGGTCACCCTGTGCCCCTATGTCCCAACGGATTCTGGATTCCACTGGCCCCCCTGCCCAAAGTGACTCCGTCACATCTCTCCCCTTTCAGCAGTGTCAGGGCCGGTCTCAGCCCTTCCTTCTCTGAGCTGGCCCCTCAGCTGTCGGGCTAATTGCCAGCTCCTATCTCTCCACAGCTACTCACCTGTTGATGATATCCTGCTCATCAGTCCTGCCTACTTAAGCCATCCAGCCCAGAGGATCTCTGCTTTCACCTTGTTCAACATCACAGAGACTATCTCCTATGTTCCTGTTTAAAGACTTGCTTGGCTGACATCCCTTCTGGCTCCAGATCCTGCTTGCTGTTCCACTTCACTGATCCCTGACCTTCTGGCTTGGCTGACTATCCGTTTGACTATGTTTTGACTACGTTTGTTCTATTTTGCTTTTATTATTAAACAAGTGTGATTTGACTGTACTTCTGTCTCGATCTGATTTCATTGTTTCTGACAGGCAGCAGACTAACACAGGAGGAGACCCCAGATGGGTTGACTCCGAAGTTAGTCAGTAATTCCAGTTCCCCAATGCCTGTACCCACACAGTAACCCAAATAAATTGTCCAAAAAAGAGCATTACTCACCCAGCCAACCTCTGCCTCTCTCAGAGAACATATCCACCGCTGGGGAGAGGCCTGCACTGGCCCTTCTCCCTGGAGTCCTTTCAGCCGCTGGAGAGAAGACAGGGTGGCTGAGCTCACTCCGTCATGTTGTTGGGGATCTGGGTCTACTGCCCAGCATCCCTGGGGTATACAAGTGGCGACTGAAGTCTCATCCACTTTTGGTAGGTGAAAATCCCCAAGTGCTTGCAAAGCATGGCTGACATCCTCCTGTCTCAGTGCCGCACCATTTTCTGGGGTTGTGTCAGTGGAGACCGAAGTCCCATCCACTACCACAGGAACTCTCTCTTCTGTTAGTTGAGGGCAGAGACCAGCAGCACTCTGCCCTGTTGGTGTCAGTGGAGACCACAGTTCCATCCACTGATATCAGCTCAGATTGCAGTTGTGTGCAGAAGCCAGTAGCATTCTGCCCTGTTAGCACTTCGGCTGAGGACCCCACATCATCCACTCCGGCTAACTGTTGGGGAGTGACCGTCACCTTCTTACCATGGGCCCCTGGAACTGCCGCAAGTGTGGGGCAGAGGTCTTGGACCTTCTGTTCAGTGGCCAGCACTTCAGCTGGAGGAGTCTCTTGTAACTGCACAGATGCTGCTGTTGGCGCTGGGCAGAGCTCAGTGAAGTTTGGCCCTGATACCAGCTCTTTTGCTGGAGGCTCACCAGGTTGATCTTCCTCAGCAAAAAAAGTCTATCAAATCCCCCGTCTCTGCAACTGGTGTCTGGGGATAGAGGTTCACCATCTCTTGTCTGTGCAATCCAGAAAATGCTATTGGTGCTGGGCAGAGGTTAGCAGAGCTCTGCCCTGTTGTCAGCACTTCAGCTTTGGGGATTGCAGTCTCCAGATTTTCCACTGCCAATTCTCTGGCATGCTGCTGGAAAGGCACATTCCTCCATCCAACCTCGTCTTGTGCAGTAACAGGTTTGTCAAGGTCAGTCAGCACTTGCTGCATCCACCATAAGACCTCCGCATCCAAAGCTACGGGGGCAGCTTGGCAAAGCACACTGTTACTATGGCACATTGCCGTCTCTTCAGCCAGGATTTCAGAGCTGTCTGCTGGTACTTCCTGATAGTCCCAGGCAAAGGGAGCCCAGCCCTGGCGCTGAGCAGAGTCCAGAAGCTGTCTGTAGGCAATCTCCAGCTCCCATTCCTGAACGGCCAGAAACTCTAAATCTTCCAGTGCCCAGTGCACTTCCGAGATGTTTAGTAGCTCTTCTCTGAAATCCATGATTTCGTCCAACCACCACTCCAAATCACTCCCAAAGTTATGGTCCCCATCAGCTTCACATACAACAGTCCCAGGCCGCCATAGCCAAAGCCTTCCATTGGGCTGTCATCCGCTATCCAAGGGCATGCTTGGGATACATGCCACTGGAGGGCTCTGTAGTTCTCATCCAGCCGCATCTCTGCCCAGACCAGCCTGATTAATTCAGCTGTTTGCTCCTTGTGCGGTTTTTCTCCCAAAAACAGCACCCGCAATCCATACTGTGACCAGTACCTTTCCTGAATGGAGCAGAGAACTTTTCCTTGGTGGTGCTGCTCACGGGCTAGCATTTCCTGCCAGAGTTTGCAGCGGATAGAATCATACCATCCCAGCAGGACCTGCTCTGATACTGGTCCTCTATGCTGTATCTGAATCTCTCGCAACCTCCTTCAGAATTCCTCTTCCATGGCAGCTGGTATCTGTACCTCTCCTCTCCTGCTACCCAGACCTTGGATCCCGGTGGTGGTTTGGATGTCCCAGACTGCAAGAAGCGTTTCCACTGCCTGCCACCAAACGTCCCACACTCCGCTTGAGTGCTTTCCTGCCAGTCTGAATATAGATACCAGATATTCCAATCGCTAACAACAAACAAGACAATACTCGTTTGGTTGCTGAACATGGACTGTTTTATTTGAGATGACACACAAATATATACAGCAGGCTGACAATGCAAACTGTAACCAGAAACCTAATTAATATGAGCTAGTTTACTAATCATTTACCCAGACTAGGTGACTCCGAGATATGACCTTTTAGGGTAGACTTGATGTCTTCTAGCTCACTGACTATACAATACACATTATCATAAATATCAAAACAGAACTGTTCATACAATAGAAGGGTTAAATAGCACAAACAACAATGGGTGAAAGACTCTTAGAAGCTATGTTAGACTTATTTAATTATTTAATTTAACCTATAATTCGTTTTCTGGTTACAGTTTGTATTGTCAGCCTGCTGTATATATTTGTGTGTCATCTCAAAAAAACAGTCCATGTTCAGCAACCAAACGAGTATTGTTTTGTTTGTTGTTAGCGGTTGGAATATCAGATATCTATATTGAGACTGGGCGGAAGCGATATATGACAAAAGCACTCAAGTGGAGTGTGGGACGTTTCGTTATAATGCCCAAGCTCTTTCTCTTCTGCAGTGATCCCCACTGGCCCTCCTCCCCAATCCAAGGGGCTGATACCAGGTCATGTAGGATTTTTAACTGCTTCTTCCCTGCGCCCCTCTTCATTAAAAAAACATCTGTGCTCTCCACCCCAGCCCCCAGACATCTCAGCCCTACTAATGCCCCAGCCCTTCTGACCCCCCTGATGCCCTCCTGACACACAGCCCCCCGATGCACTCCTGACACCCAGCCCTCCTGACCTCTGTACATTGCCCTGCATACTACTGACCTCTGTACATTGCCCTGCATACTACTAACCTCTGTACACTGCCTTGCATACTACTGACCTCTGTATGCTGCCCTGCATACTACTGACCTCTGTACGCTGCCCTACCTACTACTGACCTCTGTACACTGTCCTACTGTCCTACATACTACTGACCTCTGTACACTGCCCTATATCCTAATTAGTTCTGTATGCTGCTTGACGTACTACTTACAGTGGCCAGAAATCAGAGCAGATAGCCAGGCCTGAAACTAGTCAAGAAAATAAGCCTGCAGTACCATATGTTCTGTTTTCATGATTATTTATGGGGATGACCAGGCATGAAAAAAAGTGTGAATGAAAGTGAATGCAGAGTTTCTCACTGAAACTATCATTTAAGGTAGGCTAAGTTTATATTTTCAAAATGACATTAGTTTAGTTTTAGTAGATTTTTCTAGGTTTTCTTCATGCTGTCCCTACTTTTAATTGGGGGGCTCCATATGAAATTCCTTTTAAAAAAGGGGGGGGGGGGTGCACTGCATCCCGATGATCTTTGATCTCTTCAATGTTGTCCAGGTAGATCTCCATCTCTAATAGGTTGCCTACCCTTGATCTAGATCAACCAATAGAAAAAGTAAATAACCTCCTTTCACGTACCTGGTGGTTGAGCCCAGTATGCAGGGAGCGGCTTCTCGTATTCCTCTGGCTCGAGAACCCCTGATAGAGCAGACAGGGCTCGGGAGTGCAAAGGGGCACAAGTGCCTGACAGGTAAGCTGATGCAGGGGCTGATCCGGACCTCCGATGTGTTGTGAAGAGACCAGTAGCAGACCAGAGCAGGGATTAGGCAGGAACAGACTGGAAGCTGCAGACAACACCCAGCAGGGAGGTGTTCTGTAGTTCAGGAAGAGCCAACTGGTAGCTGAAGACTGCAGACAGCAGGGAGGTGATCTGTAGCTCAGGAGGATCAGACTGGTAGCCAAGATCAGCAAACAGCAGGGAGGTGTTCTGTAGTTCAGAACACAAGCAGGTGCAGGCAGGTCGGGTCATACACAGGCGGGCAGATAATGTACAGGAGCAGTAGCCAAAGCAGAGTCGTGAAGCAAGCCGGGTTGGTATCAGGCAGACAGCAGAGAGACCAATGGAGAGGCAGAAGAGACGTCAGGACAAGCCGGGATCGGAGACTGGCAGCAAGCAGGAATGGTCAAGAACAAGCCGGGAAAGAGGAATCGGGTAAGTAATATGACAAGCAGCAAGGCTCTCAGGAAATGCCGTAGACCAAACAGCAAGGCAAGAAAGTGACAGTCTCCTTTAAATAGTGCTTCTTGGCGCCAAGTGCTATCACAAGGTGCGTGCACGCGCCCGTGCGCATACGCGTGCCGTCATTCACGCGGACGGCTCTTTTAATGGGAACCCTGTGCACGGGTTTTCTTTTGCCATTCTGATTACTGGAACGTCTTTCTTGACACCTCCATATACACCATCCTTTACCCACAGCTTGGTAATCCCTATAAAGCATGATCCATTCCCTTCAGTGAAGAAAATTTCTTCCAGATCTCTCAAAGCAATCAGATATTTCCTGGATGAACAATCTGTAGTGTTATTATCTGTAAATGTTTATACTCAATTACATTTTGAGCATTTTGGAATACACATTTTTTTTTAAAACAATCTACTGAGCTGGCCAGAACTAGTTGGAAGCGGACCTTCAGTCATTTTTTTTCATCTTTGCATCTAATAAATTTTTTGCCCTTGTTGTTTTAACTTTATAAAATATTACTATATAATACCTTATACAGCCCACTTCCTGTTTCTTGTCTGGTAAAATGTCTAGGCTTATGACATCACGCATAGGTCTTACTTTGCCAGGAAGGGAGGGGGGATGAGTCTTAAGAGGGCCAATGAGAGCTGCAGAGCTGGAGGTGTGCCTCTGTGTGTCTGTGTCAATCCAGGAAGTAAACAGGCAGCAGTTTCAGCTGCCCACAGTTAAAATTGATGCAGCCAGACTCAATGAAGGGAGATTTCTGCAGCATATTTGGCAAGTACAGAATCACAGTATATATAAAATAAGATGCAAAGTGATTGGAGGGAAGCTTCAGAATGGCAAAGATGTGTTTATTACAAATTTTGTGAGCAGACTGCAGTTCCTCTTTAAGGGAATCTAATTCACAAGGATGTTCCTCCTCTACTTTTAAGACAGAGTAAAATTACATTATAAGCAATGGCATGGTGCTCCACACAAGCCAGTGAGCTTTTTAGCAGTAAAGGGGTTTACACGATGCTATGGATGGTCTTGCTTATAAATCCTTTTAACCACTTTCCAGACTGTCCACCACCATATATATACTGCAGCGGCTGGGTAAAATTACGTACCTTTACGTGATTTCATGCAAGAAGTGTAGGGGGGAGCGCAGCTCCCACTGTGATTGGACACAGCGGGAGCCAGTCAGCAGGTCCGGCGGCCGCAATGGCTGCCGCGACCCGCCAATCGTTCTGTGGATAGACGGAGCAGCAGTGTGCCTATGTAAACAAGGCAAACCGCTGATCTGTCAGGGAGCAAAGGAGGGATCTTGTGTTTCAGCTAAGCTGAAACACAATCTCTTTTTTCCTCCATGGTATCTGTCCCCCCCACAGTTAGTAAGCACCTCTCAGGCACACACTTAACCCCTTGATCACCCCTGGTATTAACCCCTTCCCTGCCAGTGTAATTTATACTTTGATCAGTGTATTTTTTTTAGCACTGATCACAGTATTGGTGTCACTGGTCCCCAAAAAGTGTCACTTAGTGTCCAATTTGTCCGCTGCAATGTCTCAGTCCTGCTAAAAATCTCTGATCACTGCCATTACTAGTAAAAATAAAAATGAAAATGCCATAAAAAATATCCCATAAATTGTAGACACGATAACTTTTGCGCAAACCAATTCATATATGCTTATTGGGATTTTTTTTTACCAAAAATATGTAGAAGAATACATATTGGCCTAAATTTATGAAGAAATTTGATTTGTTACATTTTTTTAATTGGGAATGTTTTATAGCAGAAAATAAAAAATATTGTTTTTTATTCAAAATTGTCGGCCTTTTTTTGCTTATAGCGCAAAAAATAAAAACCGCAGAGGTGATCAAATACCACCAAAAGAAAGCTTTATTTGTGGGGAAAAAAGGACATCAAATTTATTTGGGTACAGCACTGCATGACTGCAATTATCAGTTAAAACAACGCAGTGCCGTATCGCAAAAAAATGGTCTGGTCAGGAAGGGGGTAAAACCTTCTGGGGCTGAAGTGGTTAAAGAAACCAGTCTAACATACCACACACTACACCTGAAACACGTAAGCAGTCCTCTTTATTTCTTTCCACCTGTAAACTCCTGATTGGCCAGGAAAAGTCTTCTGCATCCAGCAATGACTCTCAGGCACATCCACCAATAAGTAACATCATTAGAATCCTCCAGTAACACTCTGCCTATGCAGTACTAAAAGAAGTTATCCCCTTTCTCTTCTACTACCCAGAAACGGCTACAAAGCACACCAAAATGGATCTAAATTTAACGGTTACAAGGTTAAATAAAATGATATTTGGAATTCGGATATTCTCTTAGAAAAAGAATACAATGTTAATTTGCAGAGAGCTTTTTTTTTTCCGATGTAAAATGTAAAATTCAGTCTAAACCCAACTCCAGCCAAACCTTGTTATTTAGGTGCTTTTCTTGCCAACTGTCTCCCTATCAGGGAGATGTTTTCTCACAACCTGTCAGGGCAGAAGCTGTATTTTGCTGTATGTGTGTTGCAATCTTGCTTAAGGGTAAAGAAAAACCTTGCCAATGGGGTTACATAAAAAAAGTAAATTGAGTGAGATTTTACCTCTTTCCAACGATAAAAAATGTAGGCTATAAAAAAATCCAAACCTTCTTAATTTTTAAAAGTACAGTTTTTGTAAGCTGAAAGCTCACTTCATAATAAATGCTGGAGTTAAGCTTTAAAAAAATTCTTAGCCTTCTACATTTTTTAGACTACAATTTTAATCATCTTAAAGCTTAGCTCTGAACACACATTAAAACAGCATTTAATGCAATTGTGTATTCCCTTAAAATTAGGATATATTTTCACATAGAACTAGCTTGAGTGTTCAAAGCCAGGTGTATACGGAGCAAATTTCTTTATGCAACCACTGTCTGTATTGATTCTTCCATCAATACAGACAGTGTTGACAGGAGAATCCCTCCCGCTAAGCTACCCCCCCCCCCCCCCCCAGCTAGCGATATTCACATGAAAAATCTGTTAGGCTGACTGTACCCAAGTTGATCGATCGATCAATTTGGTATATTCAGCCTGCCCATACATGGTTCAAACCTTGGCCGGTTCCTGCTGAATCGAACTGTCTATGACCGGCCTAAATCTGTCCTGAAATCAAGCACTGTCATCCACCCAATAATCAGTCTGGGAGAGGGAAGGGCAGCACAGGTACCTAATCAGGCTGTGCTGTATGTACATGTAGACTAAAGGGAAAAAACAGAGTAAATAGAGTTAAAAGAGAAGTTCAGCATTTTTTTTTCAAGATTCATACTTACCTAGGTGGATGCAGCATTGGTCCAATGTTGCATCTGTCCCCCATCAGCTCCAAGACCCCATAAACACTACTAGATTTTCTGCAGATTTTTGTCTTCAGATTTACCAAAACCATATAATATGAGGTAAAACCTTAATGCCCCGTACACACGGTCGGACATTGATCGGACATTCCGACAACAAAATCCTAGGATTTTTTCCAACGGATGTTGGCTCAAACTTGTCTTGCATACACACGGTCACACAAAGTTGTCGGAAAATACGATCATTCTGAACGCGGTGACGTAAAACACGTACGTCGGGACTATAAACGGGGCAGTAGCCAATAGCTTTCATCTCTTTATTTATTCTGAGCATGCGTGGCACATTGTGCGTCGGATTTGTGTACACACGATCGGAAATTCCGACAACGGATTTTGTTGTCGGAAAATTTTATAGCCTGCTCTCAAACTTTGTGTGTCGGAAAATCTGATGGAAAAAGTCCGATGGGGCCCACACACGGTCGGAATTTCCGACAACACGCTCCGATTGCACATTTTCCGTCGGAGAATCCGACCGTGTGCAAGGGGCATAAGAGTTTCAATTTGTATGCAATGAGCCAGGTGTTTGCACTACATGGTTTTGGTAAATCTGAAGACAAAAATCTGCAGAAAATCTAATAGTATGTATGGGGCTTAGGACTGAGAACAGAGTGATCAATGATTGCTCGGTTCTCAGGGCTCCGTGAGCAGAGAGCTGCTGACTGCTCCCCCTCCCCACTATAGATCACAAAAGTGGATGGAAGAATTACAAATATTTTGGCAGATAGCACAGTTGACAGCACAGTATTTCAACTGTGTATTTAGACGTTTTCCTTGAACTCAGTTTTAAAGTAGAACTCCAGCCAAAAATAAAAAGATCAAAATAAATAACCCATTAAAAGATAAAAATAACAAAACTAGCTTTTTCTGCAATAGTCACTATCAATTCAGACATATTCCTTGCAATGCTTTTTTTCTGCAGCTTGATGTTCTCAGTCTGATAGTCAGCATCATTCAACCCACCTCCTCTGAGCCGAGGTAATACTCAACCCTCCCCAGCCTGTGGCTAAACAGTGAAAGGAGAAACAGCTTAGGGATGAGATCTTCTCCCTGTCACTCTGCTTTCTCCCCTATCAGCATGCTTCTTGTAATCACATGAACCAATTGGCTCCTTGTATTGCTTCTTTCTCTCACGCTCAAGCTCTGCAGTGCTGTATATGGAATGCAAGAGGCTGATACCAGGTTGAAACCATGTACTTATACTTGCTATTAAAAATACATTTAAATATATATTAAACTCAGTGTACTTAATGACCTATTCACACCACTCAGTGCTATATTGCTATTAAAATTATAAACAGTCTACCTATAACAATCAATGAATAGTGTTGTACAATAAACACAAACAACTCTACATTAATT
The DNA here is from genome assembly GCF_042186555.1 of Aquarana catesbeiana. Lineage (NCBI taxonomy): Eukaryota > Metazoa > Chordata > Amphibia > Anura > Ranidae > Aquarana > Aquarana catesbeiana. The sequence continues at coordinate 562,921,867 of NC_133324.1, forward strand.
GTAAACAATAGCAGCTCCTATGAAAAATAAAACATTGTATAGATAGCAAAGAATCTGGTCCTGAAACACTGTACAAATGCAATACTATAGCACCACTCCTGTCAGTCTATTTAAAACATGACCAGCATTTATATGTTTGATCACATAAGGGCTAGAAGGATGACACTTAGTGAATACAGTTCTGAAGGAAGGCGGTGGTTCTAGTAGATATTATGAGTGTGCACCCTACACCCAGATCCACACTGCATGAGTCACACTCTCCGAGGGGTTCAAATTCACCAGAAAACAGTAAATCACAAGCCTTGAAACAATCAGAAGGAAGTCATCCAAGATATAGGTCTGGTTAGGGCTGCAAATCACTACATGAATAGACAATCATAGTAAAGAAAGATTCCACATAGCGTGATCCTGTTTAACACTTTTAATGCAAAACCCAACCCAATAAGGATACACAACATAAAAAAATTAAAAAGTTCTACAGAGATCTTGGGGATTTTAGATCCAATTCCATTTACTTGTGGCAACATTTATCAGTTCCCAACATCAATTTAAATAACACAGAGAGAGATCAAGTGTCAACATATCTAGTGAGATCTCTGCAGCTCACCAGGGCGATGCACTACAAACTCATCCCCCACTAAATTATTTGACTCCGAATAGAAGAGGTAGGAATTAAGGCAGAGGAATGAGAGGAAGGGGTGGACACATACGTACACCTTACCGCTCACCTTATGATAACCATTCTCGGGTTCCTGTACATAATAGACTTGAACCACTGTGGGAATATGAGGATAGAAATAGACCTCAGTCACCGGGCCCTTTTTTACGGAGAGGAATGGGGTGGCAGAGAAGGTGTCAAGGGTATCCACCCCACAGAGGGAGACCACCAACACACCCCCAAATGACACCTACATGCGGAGAACCTCAATGGAGGGAACAACCTTATTGGGAGAGGGACAATTTCCAACAACAAGGCCCAAGGAGAGAAGAAACAGGGTGTGTAGGGCAGGAAGCAGGGTCCAAAAAAAGAAGGCGAGAGACCGATTAGGAGGTATTTATAATTTAGGTGATGTGTCATTGACTCATAAAGAAACTAATATTTTACATTTAGTCCTAAAATGTCGGTTTAAAAGACCCATTAAGAAATTTGATGTGTACGTAGACATGCACAAATATATGAGGAAGCTCAATATTAAGAAATATTTCCTAAATAAGAATTCTAACCCTGTCGGTATCAGTGGTAATGCTTCAGTGGCGGTGGACAGTGGATTACGGAACAAGTCATTGTTCAACCCACCAAACACTGCTAATCAGAATTTGGAAGTGTTTAAGGGATTGGTACTGCAGGACCAATCCCTTTTTGGCCCCCAAAAAGAATGTTAACCTTAGATATATACAAGATGGCATAGAACTGTTGGAGAAAAGGAAGGATATAATAATAGCATCAGCGGATAAAGGAGGAGGGGTAGTTATCCTATCCAAAGAGTTTTACCATAACCAGCTAACCGAAATGTTATCTGATGCAGAAACATATAAAAAACTGGAAAAAGACCCTACTTTACAATATAGAGAGGAGTTGGAGATTTTGGTAGAGTCAGGCTACTAGACTAGGGCTTTAACTAATAAAGACTGGAAATATCTGGTCCTTACTAGTAGCTGCATACCTACTATATACACCCTCACAAAAATACATAAAGATCCCCAAAACCCCCCTGCCAGACCTATTGTCAATGGCATAGGATCTGTTACATCTAGGATGGGACAGTACTTGGATCAATTTCTCCAGAATAGTGTTGTAAAAACAAAGGCTTATCTTAAAGATACTAAAAACTTTTTACAACTTCTGCAGAGAGTCGAATTAGCAGGAAGAGATGAGGTATATTTAGTGACCACAGATGTGTCATCTCTATATACAGTTATTCAGCATGAAGATGCTTTATTGACCCTTAATTGGGCCTTAATCCAAAGAGATGACCTCCCTTATACTCAGAAGATTTTCTTACAAAAGGCATTCAATTTTTGTCTCACTCGAAATTACTTCTGTTATAATGACAATTTTTTTCTCCCAGAAGAGAGGAGTTGCTATGGGCGTGAAATTTGCGCTCAGTATTGCAAACCTCTTTATGGGGGAATGGGAGGACAAATCTATTTTTGGAGTAAGGAGAGATGAATTGATGTTTTACAGATGTTATATTGATGATCTGCTTTTTTATATGGGCAGGATCAGAAGTATCGCTTCAACAGTTTATTGAGCACCTAAATACTAATAAAAACAATATCAAATTAACAAGTCAGTGGAGCAAAGATGAAATTAACTTCTTGGATGTTAATGTGTATAGACATAACAATAGGCTGGAGACAAAAGTGTTCTTCAAACCTACTGACCGTAATAGCTACCTACCCTTGCAGAGTGGACACCATACCCTCTGGCTTAAGAATATTCCTAAAGGCCAAATCATGAGGGTCAAAAGAAACTGTTATACTACCAATGATTTAATTGCACAGTCAGAAGTAGTGAAAAAAAGATTTGTGGATAAAGGATATAGTCCACAGTATTTGGATACATTTGTAGAGGAAGTGCTGGCACTACCTCATGAAAAATGCTTAAGTGCTGTACTACCTCGTAGGAATAATGGCAGATAGGAGTGGGGTTTTATTTCTGGTTTTCACTTGCAATACAAGGAGGTAGAATCGATATTTGAGGCACATTGGCATGTATTACTTTTGGATAAAACACTAAAACCTGTACTTCCAATTTCCCCAAAATGTATCTATGCAAAGGCACCTAGTTTTGGGGATAAGGTGGTGAAAAATTATTGGACCGCCTACCAGATCACCATCCTTTTGGGATAGAGACGGTTTCTTTGCATGCAGGGCATGTAGAGAGGTCACTAGACCAATGAGGGGTCTGGAGAGATTCACCTCCACTTCCAAAAATAGGGAATTCCAAATTAGTGAATTTATTACATGTAATACAATTCACTAATTCCTCTACGCTTTGGAATGCCCTTGCAGGCTTATGTATATAGGCCGCACAAAGAGACTTCTAAGGATTAGGATTGCCGAACATATCCAGAATATAAAATTAGGGTTTAACCACTTCCGAACCACCCGCCGTCGTTGTATGTCAGCTGTTTGAAGAGGGTTATCGTTGTTATGGCAGCAGCTAGCTGCCATAACCCCGGTATCCTCTTCTTCAGTGGCCGGTCCACTTTCAGACAAAAGTGGTCCCTGCGGCGGATTCGCCATTAGATCACTTTTAATCAGCGGCGGGAGAGGGGCCCCCTTCCCGCCGCTCTCCAGTGCTCTCCGCCGCTTACCGGAGCCGCTGGCAGTGGCGGAAGCGATCGTATCCTTCTCCCTGTTAGGTATGGAGATGAGTGAGGGGAAGATGGCCCCCATCCATCTCCATACCATTGCAGCGCGGGGGCAATGTCAAAACGTGAAATGCACTTTACATATCTTACTGATACACTTACATCTAAAGGGTTAAATGTAGAACTTGACATTAATTGTTTTATCAGCGACTATTGAGGTGACTGTATAGTACCATCCTGAGGTATAGATGAAATTTTATACTAACCAATTCATTTTATTTTATTGTGATTTTATAATATAATTAATTTTATTACTATTAATAACACTATATGCATTAGGTGGTTTCAGTTTGTGTTTCATATATACTGGATCTATGATATGATTGATTAATGCATATACTGTATTACCAGCAATGTTTATTTAATACTAGGTTGGAGTAATAAGTTTGTTGATTTATTCTTGCTTGTATGATTCATTTGGGTCCATGTAATTTATTACCATTTAATTATGTGTATATAGAATGTTGATGTATTAGTATCTAATGATTAATTTTAGTCTAAATTAGTCTTAGATGGTGTTTGAACACTTGGACTCATTAGTTAGAAAATGTACTGAGTACTGGTAATATGTTTGAGATCCGATCGCTTCAGTAGTTTTATCTGTTGCCTGTGTGTGAGGATATCACCGCTAGTAACAGTAATAATAGTGTGCACCACTGTGAGTTGAAGCAGGTAGCACACAAAAGGTTAACAGGCTGAGCGAAGGATCAATAAATAGCCGGGACCTTGCAGAGGAAGTTGTAATGACGAAATGCGTCTGGGAGTGACCTTACGGCGACCGGAAGTGATGCATGCGTGTCCCAGTCAGCAAGAGACAACCAGGGGGAATCAGCGCGGCTGTGTAGCTTACACTGGTGGTCTCCTGTATCAGTAGACTGGTGACTGCGTTTTGCATTTTATGCTCATTGATTTGTTGTTTGTAAGTGCAATCTTTAGGGGGTTGGGTTTTGCATTAAAAGTGTTAAACAGGATCACGCTATGTGGAATCTTTTTCTTTGATTGTCTATTTATGGAGTGATTGCAGCCCTAACCAGACCTATATCTTGGATGACTTCCTTCTGATTATTTCAAGGCTTGTGATTTACTGTTTTCTGGTGAGTTTGAACCCCTCGGGGAGTGTGACTCAGTCTGCAGTGTGGATCTGGGTGTAGGGTGCACACTCATAATATCTACTAGGACCATTGCCTTCCTTCAGAAATGTATTCACTAAGTGTCTTCCTTCTAGCCCTTCTATGATCAAACATATAAATGCTGGTCATGTTCTAAATGGTTTGACAGGAGCGCTGCTATAGTATTGGATTTGTACATATTAATGATATGTTAATAATCACAGAGCTGCACGTTTGTGTATTTTTAAATTTGCCTGGTGTTCAGCTTTCAAAAAGAAATTTGCAGTGCCAAAACCAATATGAAAGCCACATCATTATTATTTGTAAAATCTAATTCTATGTCTGTTAAAGACTATATTTAATAAATAATAACCCTACAAGTCATAAAAAAAATTGCAAAGCATAGATGCAATCTTAACTGGGCCCAGGTACAATTCAGTACAAGGCAGATTGTTTACAGTTGATTCTACTTGTATATATCATTAACTTAATACAACTTTCTAAAAACAATACATTAAAGCTATAAATTATTTTTAATACATAAGTATTGATTTTCTTTGAATACAATATGTTTGTTTTTTTATGTTCATCCCAATGTGAATTTTTATAGTTCTAAACATTAAATATAATACTGAAAATAATAAAAACTAAATATTATTACTGTTATTATACAAGTCGATTTGTACTAGTTACACAGTATAATTATAGATAGCCTAACAATAAAGTAATGCAAAACAAATCAGACCTTACACTGCCTAGTAATAAAAAAAAAAAAAAAAGAATCAAACTTACCAGAGTTGGTTATTGCACAGTTCACAGTGGCGAAATGACAAAAGATTATTCAGGCTTACATAAAAGTTAGCAGCACCAGTAATGATTACCATGTAAATCCCACAAAAAGAAGGAGGACTTGGAATGTAGGCGTTACATTAAAAACCCTTCATTGTGCTCAAAAAGAGTAATCTGATCTATGATCAACCCAGGTCTTTCAAGCAGGTAGTGTCCTAAGCCACCAGCTATGAAAGTGCAGTAACTGGAGCTACCAATAACTGTTTAACCTCTGGAGTTCTGAAAATACTGTTTATGTGAAAATAAATGTTTTGGGTGTCCTTATTACATATTTTTAAATAATATTTGTAAACTAAATGCTTTAAACATAAAGAAAAAAATGGTAATTTCTATTGTGTAATGTACCTGTAGACATGCAGTTTATTGCTTAGCTTAGCTTATAGCAGCTGGGCCAGGAAATGATAGTTCGTTTGCAGATAACCCCTGACTTGTACAGACATTCCCAAGTCAAATGGAATTATCCACAATGAATGTGCTCAGTTGATTGCTACTGTTTTTCTTATGGTAAGCCAACACCAGGGCAACATATACAGGGCATACATGAACATACACTACTTGACCAGTGCAAAGGCTTTCCACATTCAGGGTTACCAGAAGACAAGGACCTGTAGTGTAGCCAGGTGCTTGGCTAGAAACAAAGAGTGCTTTAGAACACTGCTGCAGTGCTCTCTGTGCTCCCAATGAACTTCAGCTGAATGGGTTAACACTACTTCACCTCCATCTTCGAGGCAAGCAGAAGGAGCTCTTGATGAGAATTGATGGTTGGCAGCATTGAATCATGGGCGATGAAGTTTTAGAAAGAAAGTTTACTTTGTCAGTAAGTGGACTATTGGACTACATTTTCCAATGCAAGTCAGGTATAAGGAGAGAAAGATGTATTTTTACAGACTGAATATAGAGGGATTTCCTCTTTGCTATGAGGAGGCCGAGCTGTGCACATCACTGCTCCTGTGTGCTAAGGAACAGAGTCACTCCAGGTAGATCCAAAAGTGAGTTGACATCTGAACTTCAGGATCCCTGTTGCTGTATTGTTAGGACTGGTGAGAGGCAACTGCTGCCATTAACCTGTTGCTGATAGCAGTGACTGAGCAAATAAGAACTGACTATCTAACTAGCACCATTATTTACTACATGCAGACTTTACTGGGACTGTACTCATGTGCACCACCGTAAAGACTGGGCCCCAATGCTAGCTAGATGAGGAACTAGGGCTAAAGACTGCTCATTCAGATAGCTGCTTCACAAGAACTTTGCCTATTGTCCATAGTAAGAGGTACGTCTGTAGGGAGTCTTAAAGGATAAGTTCACCTTTGGGAACATGTTACATGTTCCACCCAATTTTAGGGTGGAACATGTAACATGTTCCCAATGCTTCAGCTGCTGCCCCCCCTCCCTGTGGCAGCAGTATGGGGAGAAGTTCCCCGTACTAGCTGCCACTGTTTAAAAAACAGCGCAGCCGTGCGGATCCCCGCCCATAGAGCCACGTCATTCAGACACACAACTCTGTGTGTCTGAATGAACTTAAAGCCCCGACATCATTAGTGGCTGTTGACATGTAGTTCTCAATGAACTACCATAGTGCTGTGGAGTGCTGTGGTAGTTCATTGAGTCTTTCTGTCAGCGAGTATCGGCTTACCCACTTGGGATGTACAGGTAAGCAGATACACTCTCAGTGTGCAGAAGACCTGCATGACATCAGTGATCTACTTTCCAGACTCCTACTACAAAAAATAATAAATGCACTGTGCTTTTAACAGTATTTAGCTACAGTGGGGACGGAAAGTATTCAGACCCCCTTAAATTTTTCACTCTGTGTTATATTGCAGCCATTTGCTAAAATCATTTAAGTTAATTTTTTTCCTCATTAATGTACACACAGCACCCCATATTGACAGAAAAACACAGAATTGTTGACATTTTTGCAGATTTATTAAAAAAGAAAAACCTGAAATATCACATGGTCCTAAGTATTCAGACCCTTTGCTGTGACACTCATATATTTAACTCAGGTGCTGTCCATTTCTTCTGATCATCCTTGAGATGGTTCTACACCTTCATTTGAGTCCAGCTGTGTTTGATTATACTGATTGGACTTGATTAGGAAAGCCACACACCTGTCTATATAAGACCTTACAGCTCACAGTGCATGTCAGAGCAAATGAGAATCATGAGGTCAAAGGAACTGCCTGAAGAGCTCAGAGACAGAATTGTGGCAAGGCACAGATCTGGCCAAGGTTACAAAAAAATTTCTGCTGCACTTAAAGGTCCTAAGAGCACAGTGGCCTCCATAATCCTTAAATGGAAGACGTTTGGGCTGACCAGAACACTTCCTAGAGCTGGCTGTCCAGCCAAACTGAGCTCGGGGGAGAAGAGCTTTGGTGAGAGAGGTAAAGAAGAACCCAAAGATCACTGTGGCTGAGCTCCAGAGATGCAGTCAGGAGATGGGAGAAAGTTGTAGAAAGTCAACATCACTGCAGCCCTCCACTAGTTGGGGTTTTATGGCAGAGTGGCTAAAAAACATGTGAAGGACTCCAAGATGGTGAGAAATAAGATTTTCTGGTCTGATGAGACCAAGATAGAACTTTTTGGCCTTAATTCTAAGCGGTATGTGTGAAGAAAACTAGGCACTGCTCATCACCTGTCCAATACAGTCCCAACAGTGAAGCATGGTGGTGGCAGCATCATGCTGTGGGGGTGTTTTTCAACTGCAGGGACAGAATGACTGGTTGCAATCGAGGGAAAGATAAATGCGGCCAAGTACAGGGATATCCTGGACAAAAACCTTCTCCAGAGTGCTCAGGACCTCAGAATGGGCCGAAGGTTTACCTTCCAACAAGACAATGACCCTAAGCACACAGCTAAAATAAAGGAGTGGCTTCACAACAACTCTGTGACTGTTCTTGAATGGCCCAGCCAGAGCCCTGACTTAAACCCAATTGAGCATCTCTGGAGAGACCTAAAAATAGCTGTCCACCAACGTTTACCATCCAACCTGACAGAACTGGAGAGGATCTGCAAGGAGGAATGGCAGAGGATCCCCAAATCCAGTTGTGAAAAACTTGTTGCATCTTTCCCAAAAAGACTCATGACTGTACTAGATCAAAAGGGTGCTTCTACTAAATACTGAGCAAAGGGTCTGAATACTTAGGACCATGTGATATTTCAGTTTTTCTTTTTTAATAAATCTGCAAAAATGTCAACAATTCTGTGTTTTTCTGTCAATATGGGGTGCTGTGTGTACATTAATGAGGGAAAAAAAAATGAACTTAAATGATTTTAGCAAATAGCTGCAATATAACAAAGAGTGAAAAATTTAAGGGGGTCTGAATACTTTCCGTCCCCACTGTATGTGCAACGCGTGCCACCTTCACCAGATGAGCCCTCACCTGGTCCCTTTCTTTGCCGGCTTTTAGTATCCTTTTAAATGATTATCCAAAATGACCAATATAAGTGGTTCTGACCCTGTAAATCCTCTTCCACTCTTTGTTCTGCTCAGTTGACATATTTGTCTTTAGTAAATCAACCTGCCTGTGATTTTTACCTTTACCTGCACTCTAATGCCGCGTACACACGATTGGAATTTCGGCCCGCAAAAGACCGATGAGAGTTTTTCATCGGAAAATGCGACTGTGTGTATGCTCCATCGGTCTTTTGCTGGCGGAATTCCAGCCAGTAAAAGATTGAGAGCATGCTCTCAATTTTTCAGTCGGGAAAAGTTCCTATCCGAAAATTCGATCGTCTGTGGCAATTCCGACGCGCAAAATCCCTACGCATGCTCGGAAACAATTTGACGCATGCTCGGAAGCACTGAACTTCATTTTCTCGGCTCGTCGTAGTGTTGTATGTCACCGCGTTCTTGACGGTCGTAATTTCAGCGAACTTTTGCATGACCGTGTGTATGCAAGGCATACCTGAGCGGAATCCCGTCGGAAAAGCCGGCATATCTTTTTCCGACGAGAAAACCGTTCGTGTGTGCGCGGCATAAGTGAAAGAATTGCCTAAAGAAGTGTTTGAAATATGCACATGATGCATGTCATAGGATTGAATCTTCACTGATTAAAAAGGAGGATAAGCAGGAGTGAACAAAAGGGCTATTTGACTATACATGATTATAGTGTCAATTGTTTAGGTCAATTGTCTTGACTTTTCGAGATAACAAGAAAGAAGGAATTCACACAAGTTCAAAAAGGCTGAAAGAAACATTTATTATTGAAGCACAAGGCAACCCAAGGACTTTTCATATTTATTATTTATATTTGTATTAGCGCTGCACCATATTTTGGTTATTGAGCACTGGTACACATTTATATGAGAGTGCGTAAAGGCCCAAACACACAAATAGAAAATCGTATAAAAGATACTGCTTTAGAAGCGATCAAACGATAATTGTTAGTGCACAGCTTTCGAGAGCCGATCATGACAATTCATGCAAAATTTTCCGATGGCACAAGCACAAAAATTTTTGTCTTACATAGTTACACAGTTGGTAAGATTGAATAACCAGATCATACGATTTTCATTTAACCACTTCAGCCCCCGGAAGGATTTGCCCCCTTCCTGACCAGGCCATTTTTCGCGATACGCACTGCGTCGATTTAACTGACAATTGGGCAATCGTGTGATGGTGTACCCAAACAAATTTTACGTCCTTTTTTTCACACAAATAGAGCTTTCTTTTGGTGGTATTTGATCACCTCTGCGGTTTTTATTTTTTGTGATATAAACAAAAAAAGAGCAACAATTCTGAAAAAAAACTTTTTTTTTTAACATGTTGCTATAATAAACATCCCCCAAAAATTTATAAAAAAAACCAAATTTCTTACTCAGTTTAGGTCGAAATGTCTTCTTCTACATATTTTTGGTAAAAAAAAAAAATCGCAATAAGCCTATATTGATTGGTTTGCGCTAGAGCTGCAACTTACGATTATTTTCATAATCGATTAGTTGGCTGATTATTGTTTCGATTAATTGATTAATCGGTTAATAACCTTAAAAAACAGCGTGGTGTTTAATTTAGTTAATATGTAAAGTTTTAAAAAAAGGCAATTTATTCTTAAATATCTCTATGCAGTGGTAAATAAAATTAACCAGGGAGCAAAATATCGAATCCACTGAGAATAACAGAAGAGATATACTGTATATACTATTAGAAGAGAGCTGTCGCAGAGCTGTCAGGCCAGAAATCCCCTGGCCCGGATGGTCTGCCATTGGAGATTTATAGAAGGTACGGGGGGTCCTACTTCCGGAGCTTTTAAAAGTACTGGAACAGACGTTCAAGGACGGGAGGTTACCCTCATCAATGTCAGAAGCTGACATAGTGGTGATACCAAAAGAGGGAAAAGATCAATTGGAAGTCACCTCATATAGACCGATATCATTACTGTGCTCGGACGCCAAGATCGTAGCAAAGGTGCTGGCGTCCAGATTAAACAAATGTATCGCAAAACTTGTGCACCCAGATCAATCGGGATTCATCCCCGGTCGGTCTACCAGCACTAACATCAGAAGGACATACTTGAACCTCCAGGTCCCAACGGAGAATGCGGGGCCTAGAGCCATACTATCCTTAGATACCGCCAAGGCCTTTGACAGCCTGGAGTGGGAATATCTTTGGTGGGTATTGGAGAGGTTTGGATTTGGCCCCGTATTCATCAATTGGTTAAAAATTCTCTATAATTATCCAAGGGCAAGACTCAAGATAAACAACGACTATTCGGAAAGCTTCCCCCTCGAAAGAGGGACAAGACAGGGCTGTCCCCTGTCCCCGTTGTTGTTCGTCTTGGCTATGGAGCCATTGGCGGGAGCGGTGAGATCATCACCTGAACTACAGGGCTTCCATAGAAAAGGCGAGGAAGAGAGAATAGCGCTTTTTGCGGACGATGTCCTATTCTTCCTTGGGGACACGGCCTCCTCACTGAAGAAAGTAATGCACCTAGTGGAGGACTTTGGAAAATTCTCAGGGCTGACTATCAATTGGGAGAAATCATCGCTTCTGCCGGTCGATCCATTGGCCAATCCTATTCCAACGAGCTTACCCCAACTGAGAGTTACGGGGAAAATGAAGTACCTTGGTGTCGTGCTGTCCAAGGACCCTGGTACGTTTATCGAAGACAACCTGGTCCCTCTCCTATTAAAACTTAAAAAAAAATGTGATATCTGGTGTAGACTCCCCCTTTCTGTGGCGGGCCGGGCTAACTTGATCAAGATGGTATGGCTGCCTCAGCTATTATACCTGCTCCACAACTCCCCAGTATGGATTGGGGAGAAGTGGTTTCAAAAAATCCAATCCCTTTTTAGGGAATTAATCTGGAAAAAAGGACAGGCCAGGATAAGCCTACAAAAGTTGCAGTGCCCCGCCACGGAGGGGGGACTGGGGGTCCCCCACCCGTTTACCTACTTTCTGGCAGCCCAGCTACAGCAACTTGGGGGCTGCGCCACTGAGGGGGGGGGAAGCAAGAGCGCCCAGATTGTTCTGCAGGGAAGCCCACACAGCTCGCTGGTTGAGGCATTGGAGGCAGACTCATTACGAGGAGAGACTTTGACACTTAAAATGATTACCAGGGTTTGGCAGACAGCTAAGCGAATAATGGGGTACAAGGGAATTTCACAATATTCACCAATCTGGAATAACAAGAACCTGCAGGAATTATTATCTGTTGACAGGAATAAGCTTTGGGAGAGGAACGGGATTTGTCGTCTGATACAGATATACGAGGGGAATACCCTGAAATCCTTTGAGGAACTGAGGCACGAATACGGGCTACCAAGCCACGTATGCTATAGTTACTTACAGATTAGGCACGCCTTAAGAAAGCAGTTTGGAAGGCAACCCCCCACATGGTGTAAGATTCCACTACTACAAACAATAATCAAATCAGTGACCTCTAAGGGGTTAATCACAGAGATATACACTCAATTAATAAAGAAAATAAACACACAAGTAGGCTCTTTCGGGGGTAGGGACAGGTGGGCGGCCGATGTGGGGGAGATAACGGACATACAGTGGAAAAGGATCCTGGAACTCGGACCGGAGGTGTCGGTCTCTCCCTCACAAAAGGCCTCTCATCTGATGTTACTGCATAGGTCCTACTACACACCAAAAAAGCTCTTTATGTTTGGTCGTCGAACCAACGATGAGTGCCCCAGATGCAGAGGAACAGGCGATCTGATCCATATGTTTTGGAGGTGCCCAAAGCTAGTGAGGTACTGGTCCGAGATCGTAAAAAAAATAAACACTACGTTTAAAACCAACCTAGAGTTAGATCCTAGGGCCTGTGTGCTGGGGCACGTTACCAATGAACTGAGAGACAGGAACATGACGGTAGTGGTAGCAAAATGCCTGTTCCAAGCTAGAAAACTAATCGCACAGTCTTGGCAATCAAGATCTCCTCCCACCCCGGAAGATTGGTTGGGAACTGTCAACTCCACAGTGTGGAGCGAGAGAACATTCTACACCAGGTTAGGTAGCTATAATAAATTTGTAAGTATGTGGAACCTGTGGATTCAAACAATGCCGTGCCCGTCATCCGTGCTATCTTAGTGCCAAGACTATCCGCTCTTTATTAACGGGGTGGGTTGAGCTAAGAGCAGCCCAGAGGTTAGGGCCTAGAAAAGAACTATGCATGGAATTTATGTCGGCCATCGGATGTGCCTCAAATATATAGGGGGTCAATAGGGGGGGGGTCACAGGGGGGCGGGTGGGTGGTTTCATTAGAAAGAAAAGTATTAACACATAGATATGCACAGTAGTTACATGAGAATACGCGGCCAATCGGCTTTGCACGCTATGCACCTTGCAATGTGGAACTATTGTAACTATTTACGCGTTGAATTCTATATTGCAATATAATACTTTTACAAAAAAAAAAGGGGGAAAGCTTTGAAAGGCCACAATGATGTGACTGGATTTGGGACACATGTGAATAACATTCTGATGATAGTCATAGTCTCTGGACAAAGTTAACTGAAGTGGCAAAAAAAAAAAAAAAAAAAAGAAGAGATATACTGTATAAACTATTAGAGGAGAGATCTACTGTATATACTATTAGAAGAGATATACTATATAAACTATTAGAGGAGAGATATACTGTATATACTATTAGAGGAGAGATATACTGTATATACTATTAGAGGATATATACTGTATATACTATTAAAGGGTGAATCTGGTAAATATCATCAGACTCAGAGATCACATTTTTTTATTTAAAAAAGAAACAATGGGGGTTAATTACGAAAGGAAAATCCACTTTGCACTACAAGTGCAAAGTGCACTTGAAATTGCGCTGAAAGTGCACTTGGAAGTGCAGTCGCTGCAAATCCGAGGGGGACATGAAAGGAAAATAAAAAACAGCATTTTAGCTTGCACATGAGCAGAAGTCAGCAGAGCTTCCCCTCATTTCAGATTTACCACTCAGATTTACAGCGACTGCACTTCCAAGTGCACTTTCAGTGCAATTTCAAGTGCACTTTGCACTTGTAGTTTTCACTTGTAGTGATTTAAGAACGTTTGTTCGATTTTCTAATTCTTAGTGGAGTCAAATCGACGCTCATTTTCAAACATAGTGACGGGAAAATTTGAAAATAATAGAAAACTTCTTGGTCAAAGGAATTTTCAGACAGTGTATGTGGTTTTCGTTCAGAAATTACATTAGTTTTAAAAACAGAATGTTAAAAACAAGTAAAAAATTTCAAACAACATTCTTTCATTCAGCGAATGTACAAAGATTTTTCATCTGAAAATTGATCCGTGTGACCAGCATAATAACACACCTATGCAGTTCGCTTTTGATCTATTTCTGCAGTGCTTTTTGCTGTGCGTTTTGATTTTTGTGCACGTGATTTTGCTGCGATTTGCGTTTTTGCATTTTTTTTTGTCCAATTTGTTGTTGGGCAGATTAAAAAACACAAATTGCTGCAAAAACGCATTACATGCTTTTCTGCAGTTTTTCCATTGAAGTATATTGAACCAAAAAAGCATTGTTTTGTGTTAAAAAAAAGTCATTGACCCTTTCCAAATATGCAATGGGTGAAAAAAGCATAGATGTGAACGTGTCCCATAGGAAACCATGTAAATGAACTGTAGTGCGTTTCTGCAAAAAGCACCAAAAAACACATAGATGTGTAGGACGTTTAGTAACATAATGGGGTTAAAAAAATGAAAATTAGTCGTTTATAGTACAAAAAAAGCAGATAATCACTACTGTAAGGGTTTTTTTTTACTGTAGAACTGTAAAAGTAATATTTACAGTAGTGATTATTTGCTCATTTTGTACTATAAAGGGCTCATTTTAGTTTTTTCAACCCCATTATGTTGCTCGCCGATTGAAAATAGTAATCGATTAATTTCATAATCGATTAGTTGTATATCAATTGATTAGTTGTTTCAGCCCTAGTTTACGCAAAAGTTATAACCTCTACAATATAGGGGCTATATGTATGGCATTTTTATTATTATTTTTTTTCTACTACTGGTGGTGACAATCTTCAATTTTTTGGGGGACTGCGACATTGCGGCGGATAGATCGGACACTTTTGACACTTTTTTTGGGACCTTTGACATTTATACAGCGATCAGTGCTATAAAAATGCACTGATTACTGTGTAAATGTCACTGGCAGGGAAGGGGTTAACATTAGGGGGCAATCAAGGGGTTAAATGTGTTCCTTCATGTGTGTTCTAACTGTGGGGAACAGTAGGAACAGATGATCTGTCTCTCCTCAACTGACAGAATGGGGATGTGTGTGTTTACACACATACACATCCCCATTCTGGCTCTCGTGCCCGCGATCACGGGTGGCTGGCAGACATCGCGCCACGCACATCGGGTCCCATGTCGTGCAGTGAGCTCTTCCGGCGGCGCGCCTGCTATAGCTGTTTAAAGGGCCGACGTACAGCTACAGCGATTTGCACAGGAGAGCCGACCTGCTGCCGTAGCTGCCATGGTGGCTGGTCGGCTAGTGGTTAATTAGTACAGTTGCAGTCCGAAAATACAATACAAATACAGTGCAATACACTATATCAGTTCTGAATTTTTATTCTGTCGTACAGGAATTTTCATAAGTTTAGTAACCTCTTCATTTTCGGTATTAGATTAGCGTGCAAAAAAAAAAAAAAAAAAAAACAGACGATCATTCATCCGATAATCTCATTGTGTGTACCAGGCTTTAGGGTGCTGGCAACTAGTTAAGCAGCTAACCCATAGCAGCTCACAAGATGCACAATAATTTAAGAAATTGAAAGGTGGCCAACTGACTGCTAAACATGTTATATATTAATGTCATGTCGGTAAACATGCCATATAATAATGATTTTAGTGTATTTTTTAGCAAAAATATAATTTGATATTTTCTGGGGGAATGGGGGTGGGGGGAATTGGGGCCCTGTCAAGTAGGAAGTATGGGGCCCATGATTTCTAACAGCAGCCCTGACTGCAGCAACCTGCTTACACAGGGCTTACTTTCTTCTTTGTCGGGAAGCTGAACCGATGAAAATATATGCAGCTGGGGTCAATAAAGTGAACCTGTTGCTTTGCGCTGCATAGATTTACTTCAAAGCAAACCTTTAGGGCTGGATCACACTGCTGCGTGGTGCGAGATCGCATGTGATTCGCACCGCACTGCAAATCACATGCAATGTCTGTGCGATGCAATTTCAGCCATACAGATAGTATTCGGACTAAACTCACACAGGACCCTTTTTTTGGTCTGCACCAGAATCGGATCGCATGGGTGTTCACACCTATGCGATCCGAATTATGTGCGAACTGACAGTTCCCAGTGTGATATGCGAGCTGAAATGGGGGTATCATTAACAATGTATTGACACTCCCCACAGTTCACATATGGCAATGTGAACTGCCGTGCGAGTCGTGTGCGATGCTGGAACCCGCAGTGGATTTGCAGGGTTCCCGCATCGCACAAGTGTGAACCGGCACTTAAAGGGATAGTTCACCTTTACCACAAAACTGCCTATGCAGATAAGAGGCATCTGTAGATAAAAACTAACTGTGCAGCTCTGACTAAAGTTGAATAATGTACTTGCTATAAGTGTAGGCCATTTACATACCTTACGAATCCCGACTGGAATACTCCCAGGATGTTTCTAAGTGAGGCCTAGTCATCACAGCTCACCTCCACCATTAATGGAGTGAGCTCTTTCTTTGATTCAAACCCCCTCACATACTTTTCCTCTCCCCTAAAGCAGTAGCTCTGAGCTCAGCATTTGAGAGCTCACTCCTGTAAGGCTGCATTCACACCTGAGCGTTTTGTAGCTTGAAGCTCAAAAACGCTGGAGGAGAAAAAAATCAATGATTCTCTATGGAGATGGTTCTAATCTCCACTCCATGTCGCCTGAAGCCAAACACCTGAAGCTCAAACAAGTTCTGGAGCTTCTTTTGTCGCTCAAATCGGGCAGATTTGGGCATTTTTGGCGCGTTCCTATTCATAATGCTTCATAGGGTATGTAAATGGCCTATGCCTATAGCAAGGGTATCATTCATCTTTAGTCAGAGCTGCACAGTTTGTTTTAATCTACAAACATCCCCTACGTGCATAGGCAGTTTTTTTTGTAAAGGTGAACTATCCTTTTAAGTAAAAAGCAAGGTTTGCTAATCACATTAGGCCTCCCACATCTCTAATCACAGCATTAAGCTTTAAAAAAAAAAAAAACCTCTGGAAAAAATGTAGAAAATATTCTCACTTTGCCTCGGCTTCTGCACGGGAGAGGGTTATGTCTTGTCAAGATCCTTCCAGTGAGATCTTGGAAACAATGAATCCCCCAAATCTCTCAATAATATGCTCCAGCAAAGTGCACTAGTGTCTTCTCTTGAGATTTGGAATCCTAATTGTTCTCGGAAGGATGACAACTTCACGCTGTGGGCAAAAGCCGGGGGTAAGGTAAGTATATTTTCTTCTTTTTTTTTCCTGCTATAATCCAACGATCTGAGATGGAGGTGGGGGTCTAATGCCATAAGTGGACCTTGCCTTTTAGTGTAAAGTTTCTTTAAAGCTAGTAAACACCGCTTGGACATTTGTACCTACAGGTAAGCCTATAATAAAGCTTACCTGTAGGTACAAGGAATACAGTGCACGTTTAGGAGATAGTCACTTTCCCTGCAGCCAGTGACGTCACAGAAGCATGCACTCTGAAGGGACGGCATACAAATGCCATTCCTTCAGAGCTCTCTCCGGCATTGACTTCCGTGCGCATGTGCGGGAGTGACATCATCACAGCTTGGCCATTCTGCCAGAGCCTGTGAACCAGGAAGAAAGACTGGGTGAAGATGGAAACCCTGTCAGCTGTGACAGCGCGCCGATGGAGGGCTTCCTTTTTAGGTAAGTCTTTTCTAATGTGCTAGTATGTGATACATACTAGCACATTATCTCATTGTCTTGCAGGGAGAAGATTTTTTTTCTTTCAGCAACCTTTACTAGTGCTTTAAAGCTAAAGTTTAGATGTTAGTTTTACTGCATACTTGCATTTTATACCTGAGTGATCCCTGTGTAAACTGCAAATCACTGTAGTTGTTGGCACTACAACTGTCTTCCAAGGTCAGTGTAGAGAGGCTGCTTTTCTGCATAGTAACCACAGGGGGTCGATTAGTCTGCACTGCCACCATTCAAAGATATACGTGCAGTTCGATTCATTCCGAATTAATATTTGGGATAATTTTTAGTTATTTGGAGATTCGGATATATCAGAATACCCAAATTACAATTTAAACGAATTTTACAGAATGCTCTGGATAACGAAACGAAATTCGTCCGGATTTTGGAAATTCTGACTGAAATTCAAATCGAATTTTACAGTTGAATTCTAACTGTACACATATTGCTTAAATCAAAGACTGTGTGTGTTATTAGTACCATTTCAAATTAATGCTGTTTTAGTTAAGCCAATGGTGATTTAAAGAGTCATTGTAATCATTTGATGAAGATTTTTCTTTTGTTTGTTCACTTTGCCCCATTCGAATCAAAAAAAATAAATTAAAAAAAATCTAAAGTTTTCGATTCGGGTGATTCAAAATTTATTGATTCAAACGTTTTGGATCGAAAAAAAAATCTGTAAATTTGAAGAAAATTTGAAAAATTCAGAATATGAATTCCGAATATGAATCCCGAATATGAATTGAACGAATCAACCAAATTCAACTAAACGAAATAACTATATTAACGAAACAAAACAAATTTTATGGTCATGCACATGTCTATTCAAAGAATAATTTGGGGTCGATTTACTAAAAACGGGAGCGTGCAAAATCTGGTGCAGCTCTGCACTAAAACCAATCAGCTTCCAGGTTTTTTTTTCCAAAGCTTACGTGAACAAGCTGAAGTTAGAAGTTGATTGGCTACCATGCCCAGCTGCACCAGATTTTGCACTCTCCAGTTTTAGTACATCCAGAACAAACACAAGACGTTATGTGAATGGCAGTGGACCCAGAAGATGCTTGCTATCAGTGTAGTAGCTCTCACTACTAAAGTGATTTACAGCTTCCACATGACTGCTGAGGTGCAATAAACCCAGGTCCATACCATGATCCATCCAAACTTAGACCTTACCCCTTCTTCCCATCCAATAAAGACCACTTACCACCATTCATGTTGGAAAGGGCAAGGCCACAGCTTTATTAAATTGAACTCTTTAACAACTTAAACATAACAGTTAAACATTCCACAGTGCCAGTCACAGTAGCACTGTGAGCACTCAATTCCGAATGGTGAAAAGGGAGATAACTGAGGGGCCTGTCCTTACCATAAGTGCTGGACGGCCGTCTATCTCCCAATTAGCATGAAGGGCGTACCTCTTACCGCTATGTTTTGCTGGCAAGGTCACCAAAAACCGCCACCCGCCTGTCAGTAAGCTACTGACGGGCGCCCCACCGCCGCCAGCGCCTGTTCCACGCCCCTCTGGAGACCCAGGTTAAAAATGTCCAGCCCGATGTCATTAAGATGGACTCCATCTCTACGCAGCAAATCGCTATTGTCACCTTCAAGGTCTTTGTGACGGACCACTACACCCCCTATCTGGCGCACAAACTTAGCCACTTGGGCATTGACTTTTCTACGAAAATGTTCCAGAAGGGGACCAGGGACATCACGCGCCCATACCGAGCGAGGCACGATTTCCGACCAAACAACAGTCAAGTTAGTAAAGGAAGCATAACATTGGCCAATGTCACTTTTAACAGCTGATATGATGTCCACAGAGCGCACGTAGCCAACGTCATTCCCACCCGCATGTATGACCAGGATGATGGGACCAGAAATGTGGGCACGAAGTTGCTGACATTCCGGAAGGACCTGAGGCCAACGTAACCCACGCAACCCGATCCAGCGTATCCTCACCACATCGTATGAGAATCCCAAATTCCTGCCATAAGTTCGGATCTCTGCCCGACGAGCGGCCCAGTATATGAAAGAATCTCCGAGAATCCAAATCTGAGCCGGGAAGGAACCTGGAAATCAACACAACAGATGTGGTCGGACATACAAAGAAAAACGAGATGACTCCCATCTACCTAAACGCTGAATTTCCGTATCGGAGAACCCCAAACCAGAAGCTGCAGTCGCGGCGCCAATGCGAAACGAGTGGGTGGAAAATTCCTTCGCAGGAAGGCCCAAAGTCTCCAAGCAACGACGAAAAACTCGCAAAAATTGAAAACGACTGAGAGAAGTTGCATCAGCATGTACAAAAAATGTAGAGGACAGGGGGCGCGCAGACACGAAAGGGAGGGCCAGTGACACCGGACAAAAGGGGCCGCCGCAATAATGCAGGACTACCCGGCGACCCCTGCCAAAACAATCAGTTTTGGATGAACGCAACAAAATCGTGACGCTGCGATGCGATAACGTCACGTCCTCCCATAAAATGCCCCCCGGGGACGATTTAGATTTTGACACCAATTTGCCAATGCGAGAGGCACCAAAGAAAGCCCATGAAAAGGCTACCCGGAAAAGGAGGGTCTCATATCCCGATGAACACACATTTGGAAGCAGAGACAAGATGCCCAAGAGGATCTGAATGGAAATAGGACGCCTGGTGTCCAGAAGATGAGTGACCCGCTTCCAACCCCGAACCACCCGCCGGCCCGGGAAGGCTTTTGTTACATCCTCCCACCCCAGGAGCTGAAACCAAAACGACAGGGCCGACAACGCAGATGAAACCGTAGACCCAGAGACGCCTTTTTCCGACAGGAAGACTAGATAGGTAAATAAGGTTAAACGCCAATCATCTGGGGAATAAATGTTGAACTCACCGCCCGACGCCTGGACCCACTCGTGCCAAACCCGGCAGTACGACGCCCACGTTCGCGGAGAAAGCGACGACCGAAGGAGCTCCGTCAAACGCCGGAAACGAGGTTCCATAAGTGGGCCGGACAGGGGAGGCCCTCCAAAGAAGCCATCGGAGCCAGGGTTCGAAAACGGCAGAACTGTTGATGAGAAAGAGCATCGGCAATGTCATTAGAGGCACCCGGAACATGCCTGGCCCTAACGCAGATGTTGAAATGTAAACATTTTAAAACTAAAAACCGTAGCAACGAAACGACCGGAGGAGAACTGGCTGACTGTTTGTTCACCACCTGCACCACACTCATATTATCCGACCAGAAGACCACCTGGTGATTGCGCAATCTTTCACCCCAGAGCTCAACGGCAACAATAATAGGAAACAGCTCCAGCAGGGTGAGGTTGCGCAACAAATCCATGTGGGCCCATGAGGCCGGCCAGCATTCAGCAGCCCATTCCTCTTGAAAGAAAGCGCCAAACCCACAGGAGCCTGCAGCATCAGTATATAACTCCAGCTGTGAGTTTGGCACTTCCTCTCGCAACCAGCACGACTGCCCATTGTAAGTCTGCAAGAAGGATAGCCATATCCCCAAGTCATCCCTCATAGGCTTGGTGATCCTGACGTAGTGGTGAGGGGCAGTTATGCCCTTCGTTGCCCACGACAGGCGCCTACAGAAGGCCCTCCCCATTCGGATGACTCTACAGGCGAAAACCAGATGACCCAGCAACGACTGTACCTGTTTCAGCTGTCATTTTTTCGCCCCTTTCGCCAAGCGAACCAACGAGAGAAGCCTGGACAACTTGTCACTAGGCAACCGAAAAACCATCGCCACTGTGTCTATCTCGATACCTAAAAACGACAGGACTGTGACGGGGCCCTCCGTCTTGTCAGTGGACAGTGGGACAGCGAAAAGCCGGCATGTATCTTGAAAGACAGTGAGTAGGCGTAGACACTGCCCACTGCCCGCTGGACCCACAAATAGAAAGTCATCGAGATAATGCAGCAGGGACTGAATACCCGCCTCCTGGGTGACCACCCAGTCAAGGAAGCTACTAAATAGTTCAAAGAAATAAACGAGATGGCACAACCCATAGGAAGGCACATGTCGAAAAAATAGCTACCTTGGAAATAGCAACCCAGGAGGTGGAAACAGTCCAGATGGACTGGGAGGAGGCGGAACGCGGACTCAATGTCCGCTTTCGCCAGAAGGGCAGACTGCCCCGCTGCCCTAACCAGCTGAAGCGCCCTGTCAAAAGACGCATAGTGCACTCTGGATTCCCCCCTGTCGATGCCATCGTTCACCGAGGAGCCAGAAGGGTAGGATAGATGATGAATGAGGCGAAATTTTCCCTCCACCTTTTTTGGGACCACACCGAGGGGAGATACCCTCAGGTTGTGGAAAGGGGGGAGATCAAAGGGGCCTGCCATTCGCCCCAGTTCCAATTCCTTCTGAAGCTTCTCGGCCACAACGGACTCGAATTCCACTGCTGATTTCAAATTTGGAGACATGGTTGGGGCGTCTGATGGGGAAAAAGGGATCCAGAAACCACGGTCCAAGCCGTCCCGCAGAATCAGGGCCTCTTTATGAAGGGGGTACCGGTCTAGCCAGGGAAGCATCTCTATGACGTTCACCGGCGTCCTCCGGCTTAGGAAGGTCAGTCTTGGCTCCGGATCTGGGAAGCGATTGTTTGCCTTTTCGAAAACACCTGCTGGCGGGGTGAGCCCCCCCACAACTGGAGCACTCATGCCTGAAACGACAGGCAGAGTACCACTTACAGTGGCTTTCGTTGAAAAGCCAGCAGATACCCTTCTTTGGAACGGCCGACGCTCTGGACTGAGGAGCGCCGACTGCGGGCTGAAAGGACGAAGGCCTATGAGGGCACATAAGCAGCAACCACAGGCTACCATCCTGACAATCGAAACAAAATTCCCAACGTGCCGCCATTTTTTGCCGGAATTGAGTGTCATAATGGAACCAGCACTGACCCCCGTAAACATTGTAAGTGCCCCAAATAAGGTCTAAATAGCAAAATAACGAAGTTGCCAACTCCGGGAACCGCTCACTGAGCACTCCCACGTAGGCGCAAAACCCCTGCAGCCAGTTCCCGAACGTTCTAGGAAGCTGTTTGGGTTTGTCACCCTGCGCCGATACGTCAACCCGTCGAGATTTGTCAATAGTCTCCCTATCCGGCGGGACGAGGGTAAGAAAATCGACATATCTTCTCTTTCGTCTCTTCCGTCAAGTGGGTGCCCGTCGGCGCCACTGCCCACAACGCACCCCCATAAGCGGAGGTGGGGCTGGGCGATCCCGAGACTCCCATACTGGAGAGAACTGACTTTACGACCAACGCTATGCGGTCCTCCGGGCCCGATACGGAAGCATCAGCTAATCTACCCCAAATTAACTCGCAGTCATACTCACTTGGTCGAGGAGGCATCACATGTGATGGACGACCAGCCGCCGGGCCGGCAGCGGATCCGATTCCGAAACGACTCCAGAAGACTGTAAGCGTAGTCGGCCTGCACTCAGATGACCCGCGAGGCCGTAATCTGCTGGGCTGTCTCGACTCAAGGAAAGATCCAAGGGAGGGGGTCCAACCACGGACCCGGTCGAATCCAACTGACCACGGATGGAGGCTGAGCAACGGCAGGGACACCTGTCAGCTCCCCTTGTCTGACCTGGGGCGGATGCTGCCGCCAGCCCGGGTCTGGAGGCGAGATCTCCCGCCCTGACGGGCGCGGGGGGACGAGGATGGGCAACCAATGCGGGCATCCCATCAGGACCGCCAGCCCGGACAGGCACGTAGGGGAGCGTTTGCCCCATCGACGGGGTGGAGGTCAAACGCTCATGACCGGCCTCCGCCCTGCGGGGCGCAGGAGGCTGCCGGTGGGCACGGGGTGTCGGAGGAGGAGGGGTTAACTGCACGTTGCTCGCCCTGCCGGGCGCAGAGGTGATGTGCAGTGCGCTGGCCCCAGCAACATGCAACGTTGAGGGGAGGGACGTGTCCCCTACCCTGCCGGGCACAGAGGGAGCTCCGCAGGATAGGTCGTGCACTCGTGGCGTTCCTAAAGCGGACAGCGTGCCCGCCCAGGCGGGCGCAGGGGGATACTGTTGTAAGCTGTCATTAATATCTCCACACACCACACTGCTGCGCTGCCCAGCGTCGCTAGCACCCAGCAGGTGTGTGGAGATTTAAAACTCCCGCCCAGTCAGGCGCAGGGAGCGACATGTCCACCAGGTGGAGCCGATCCGGCTCCCAGTCCCCGGCGGAGCCATCATCAAAGTGGCCAGTACCAACAGCAGCAGAGGACGCAGCGGTGGCCGGCAATCCGATCCGCCTCCTCCTCCCCGTCTGTCCTGAGGATTTCCGGGCGGAGGAACGCACGGATCGGCTGACCGGGACCCTCCCGCCATCCGCGGGGGTAGGAAAAGGTACACTGGCGGCTCTCATAGGCAGTGGGGAGCCGGGGAGCGCTATGGCTCCGGCCCGGCCCTGTTCTACTATAGCCGGGGGGGAGGGGGGCGAGCACTGGAGCGGGGGCTGCGTGAGCGGGGACAGCGCGAGGCGGCCCGAGTAGAGGCCTTAGCCTGCGTGGGAGACCTCCGCCGCACTGACAGACGGCGGGAGATGGCAGGGGAAGGGCGCTTCCCCGCCGATGAAGAACAGGTAGTATGGGCTAAAGGAGGGGGGAAGGAGGAAGAAGGATGTGGAGGAGAGCAATAAGAGGCCCTAGAGGGACTGGGACTGAGGCGGGAAGGCGGACGAGTCCGCCTTCTAACCCTGGGGGGGGCATCCTGAGGGGGATCAGGAGTGGGGATAGGAGAAGAATCCCCAGGAGCCAGGAGGGAGAAAAGCCACCCAGCCTGACCCTGAAGAGCCATCTCTCGGACCCTGGCCAGAAGGAGCTCGGTGTCCATGGTTGGAGGGACAGGGGGGTGCAGCCAGCTCTTACCACTCTTCTTCACCAAAGGCCCAGAATCCCCTGGGGCAATCACCTTAGTGAGCTCAGGCCCAACCCCATCCTGTCCCCCCACCAATCCACAGTGACCCCTAGTCACCATACTCCGCCCTGGTTATGCCCCCATCAGTCAGGGCTCTCTTTCCCAATGAGTTCAAGAGGCCTGCATTGGTCCAAGCTGGACCAATGTAATTATACAATAACATTCATACCTAAACTTCAGCTTTAAGCCCTTTTCATTTGCTAACCTTATTTCACAAAGAACAGTACATTTTATTACTAAAATGTAAGTGCCTATAACACTCAATCAAACTTCAGGTAGCAGAGAAAATAAAAGCAAGCATTTGACTGACTGCTGACTGAAATTTCTTCAGTTTTGCTTTCTCTAGTGACCACTCATGTTTTATTTAAAGTATAGAGTTGTTCGGATAAAACGATAGGTTAACAGGAAAACTAAGCAGGTAAAGATACTACAGACTTCAGCTGAAATATTGTGTTATAAAACCCTGTGCTGCTATTCCTCCCTTAAATACTTAAAGTAGTCGTAAACTCTGTTACACCACTTGTACTTACAAGTAAGCCTATAATAAGGCTTTCCTGTAGGTACTGTGAATATCTCCTAAACTTGCACCGTTTAGGAGATATTCAGAGCCCGTGCTGCAAGCGCGCCTCACACACGCATACGTGGGAGTGACATCATCGCGCCCCCAGCCACTCATGTAGCCAGAGGCCGTGAACCCAGAAAGGAAGACCAAGGGAAGATGTCAGCCCTCTTAGCGGTGACATTGCGGTGCTGGAGGGCTGCGTTCTAAGGAAAGTCTATCATAATGTGCTAGTATGTAATGCATACTAACACATTATGACATTGCCTTGCAGGTAATTTTATTTTTTTTAACCCCCAATGGTTTACTACCACTTTAAACCTAAACCCAGTTACCAGCTTACACTATCATATGATTCCCTGACTAAAGCTGGCCATATACATGTGGGAGGAATTTGCTGAAGTTCAAACCTTGTATGGACACTTTTAGGCGATACAGTAGTGCATAGAGCATCAGATTTCTGTTTACTATTAGGGCTCATACCTACCGCCTACCGCTTTAACATGCTTTTATGATGTGTTTTTGATGCTTTAGTGGCGCTTCAATGAAGCTTGGGTGGTGCTTCGATGAAGCTTTGGTGAAGCGTTGGTGATGCTTCCATGATGCTCTTTTTAAGCTTTATTTAAAGCTTGGCAGATGCCCTGTGTGTGGATCTCTCATACCTGCAAATTCTCCAAAACAAAGTGAAGCTAAAGCTGAATTAAAATCTCTCAAAAGACGCAGGTGCATTAAGCAAGCTTTGAAGATGCTTTGAAGCACCACTAAAGCAACATGGGGTAAAATTTTTGAAGCAAAGCCGAAGCAAAGCAGCTCAAACCAAGGTGTAAACAGGACTGAAAGCTAACCATTTTATTTAGTGACAGGAGCTTTGACTGGCGTTCAGAGAGCTTTAACAAACCCTGTCCTGAGCCTTGTTTTGATGCAAGTGTAAACTAGCCCTTAGACCCCATACACATGATTTCCTTTAGGTTTACCAAAAGCATGTAGTGCAAGGGCCTGCCTGATTGCATACAAATTGAAAAACCCTTAAGGTTTGACCTCATATTATATGATTTTGGTAAATCTGAAGGAAAAAAAAATCTACAGAAAATCGTATAGTGTGTATCCAGTTTTAGACTGCTAAAAGACGAATCCTGTTTTTTTTTGGTATATGTTGTACTTCTGTTCATTGTATTATGAAATACAATGGTCTCTGCTTCTTCTACAGTACATCTAGGCCTACTGCTGCTGTTGCTAAACCTTGCCCTGCACAGCAGAGATATGCAAGGACTCTTGTTCAGGTTAATCTGAATCTTTGAAAGCTTCTTAGAAACAAATAAAAAGGAATGTAACCTTTTGTCTGACCTGCAAAGCCATATAAAAAGACCCAGTATTTAAAAATTCAAAGAATTTTTATTAATATATGTTCATTAAAGTATTTGACACATTTGTTGCTGAAGACAAAGCAGGTCATTGCTATGCGGGCATTCGGCAGGAGGGAAGACCCATAATCGTTGGCAGGGGACATGAGAAGAGAAGGATTGGCGCTGCTCTGTGCAAAATCATTACACAGAGCATGTACCTTATATAGTCCATGTTTGTTATTTAACCACTTCAATACCAGGCGCATATACACATTCCTGCCCAAGCCAATTTTCAGCTTTCAGCGCTGTCGCAAATTGAATGACAATTGCGCGGTCATGCTACACTGTACCCAAACAAATTTTTTAGCATTTTGTTCCCACAAATAGAGCTTTCTTTTGGTGGTATTTGATCACCTCTGCAGTTTTTATTTTTTGCGCAAGAAATAAAAAAAGACAGAAAATTTTGAAAAAAAAAAAAAAAAGTTTTTGTTTGTTTCTGTTAAAATTTTTTGTAAATAAGTATGTTTTCTTCTTCAATGACGGGCACTTATATGGCTGCACTAACCGGCACTGATAAGGCGGCACTGATGGGCACCAATGAGGTGGCACTGATGATGGGCACTGATAGGCGGCACTGATGGACACTGATAGGTGGCACTGATGGGCACTGATAGGTGGCACTGATATGAGGCACTGATGAGCACTTATAGGCGGCACTGATGAGCACTTGTACGCGGCACTAATGGGCACTAGTAGGCGACACTGATGGGTACTTATGGGTGGCACTGATGGGTACTTATGGGTGGCACTGATAGGTGGCACGGATAGGCACTGATGGGTACAGATGGGCACTGATAAGTGACACTGATGGACACTGATGTGTGGCACTGATGACACTGATGGGTGGCATTGCTGGGCATCACTGTTTTTTATTGTGCCACAGAGGTTGTGGGCACTGATTGGCATATGTTTGGCATAATTTTTCACATGTGGATGGCCATGTGGGATGTACCTGGCCATCCACATGCTGGGGGATTCCCTGGTGGTCCTGGCGGCTTCCCTGGTGGTCCAGTGTGGGCATCTAAGGGGGGGCTGCGCTGATAAACAATCAGCGCAGACCCCTCTGTCAGGAGAGCCGCCGATCGGCTCTCCTCTACTCGCGTCTGTCAGATGCGAGTGAGGAAAAGCCGATCACAGGCTCTTCCTGTTTACATTGTGATCATCCGTGATTGGACACGGCTGATCACATGGTAAAGAGCCTCCACCGGAGGCTCTTTACCGAGATCAGTGTAGCGGTGTGTCTGACTGACACACCGCACCACCGATCGCCGCAATGCACGCCCCCATGAGCGTGCGGCGGCTGTTATCCTGCAGGACGTCATATGACGCCCAGTCAGGATAACAGAACCACCGCCCGGCCGTCATTCTGCTATAGGCCGGGCGGGAAGTGGTTAAAAATAAAGAAAACGTGAAGCTTTACAATCACTTTAACGCTGGACTCCAAGTATGATCTTTTTTGCATACTTACATTGGACCAACTTGGCACAATGTAAATATGCATATCTCACACCTGAGGGGCCACTGGAGAAGCACTGAAGAAGACAATACTACAATGATTGCCGTGATCTTCTGGGTCCTGCTCAGATTCTTTGTGAGCAGCTCCCCACTGCACACTGACCATAGGGTATAGTTTGCCTTGTATGATCTTTGTTGCATACCTTTTTCTGTGCATAAAAAGTGTTCTCTGAATGGACAAGGTGGGGAGGCGGGTTGGTGACATTATGATCTCCACCTTGTTCAATCAGAGAATGCCTTGCATTCACTGAAAAGACTATTGTGGCAATCAATAAGTAATACTGCTACAGTGATTATCAGCTTCCCCTGCAGCTCCTCGGGTATCAGATATGTGTACTTATATTGTGCCAAGCTGGACCAATGAAATTATGCTATGAATTACTGTCATGTTAGATTTGTGAGTGCGATTAAATATTTAGAACATTACATTTAGTATGTTTGGAAGTCAAATGCTCATTTCCATATTCGTATGACATGGACAAGTTGTCCCCATTCTTTTAGTGCTAACATGCTACAGCGTAGTTAGAGGAGATAACACTGTATGTTAACTCTCCCATCTGCCATGTAGGCCAACTTTCTGTCTTTAGTTCCTCATGTGGCATGTGTGAAATAAATCCTCTTTGTTTGGTGCCCACACCCTTCCTTACCTGTCTTTTGTTCACTTTCACTTGTTTAAAAAGTGCTGTCTGTTGGGGGGAGCTTGTCACAATAGCTTATTGCTACAAATACCCTGAATCATGTCATTTTACAGTATTTATTGAATGAGTAAAGTTACTTAAAGCGGGGTTCCACCCAAATTTTGAACATCATCTTTATGCATTCTCTTCCTTGCCTAGATGCTGACATGCTGTGTAAAAAAATTTAAATCACCGTAATTACCTTTTTTTTCGAATCTTCTTAGCACTTCCTGGTTTTCCTCCCATGGGAGTAGGCGTGTTTCTAGCCTCTCCCAGACCTCCCACAGTCCCCTGGGAGCTAGTCTCAGGCTTCCCAGCATGCATTGTGCAACAGTGTCATCGCAACATCTCGGTGAATGCTGGGAGCACAGCATTCACCGCATCCAGGAAATACATGCTTGTGGGCTTCAAATGCCCACAATGAAGATGGAAACCGCCTTCAGTGAATTTTATAAGTTATTCTTTACAACGAAATCGGACACAGGCAGACTTATTACACAGAACATGTGACTAGATAATCATGAGAAGAAAAGTTTGTGAATGAACTCCAAAAAAAAAAAACGATAGATAGGTGGACCCCCGCTTTAAAGCGGAGTTCCACCCAAAAATGGAACTTCCGCTTTAAGTGATGGTCACCCCCTGACATGCCACATTTGGCATGTCATTTTTTGGGGGGAGAGCAGATACCCTCTTTTTAGAGGCATCCAGCTCCCACTTCCTCCCCTGGTGCCGCAGCACCAGAAGGAAGATCACCTCTCCCCCCTCTCTCCCTGCAATCTTCTGGGACTTGTCACAGGTCCCAGAAGATTGCCTCACCATTCACAGAGCGCAGCACGGCTCGTGTAGTGCATGCCCGGCTGTGAAGCCACAGCCGGGCATCCACAGTAAGAATGCCGGTGCTGTGGAGACGACTGGGTCTTTGTACGTCAGCATTGCTGGACCTTAGGACAGGTGAGTGTCCGATTATTAAAAGTCAGCAGCTTCACTTTTTGAAGCTGTTGACTTTAAATTTTTCTTTTCGGCTTAACTCCGCTTTAAAGTAGTTGTAAAGTCTCCAAAAGAAACTCCCAATATCCTCTCACTTTTTGTGCTACAGTAATTGCAGTGTGTTATTTTTTAACCGGTTGCCACCCCCGTCCACTGTCAAATGATGGAGGACAAGTGCGGCTCTTGTTCTGGGTGGACGTCATATGATGGCGCCCCAGAACAGCAGCTCTTGAGCACCCGCGGGGTCACCCAGCTTGGCGATCGTGGCAGCGCCATGTTCCTAGGACACAGCGCGAACCCCAATCTCTGTAAAGAGCCGATGACGCGGCTCTTTAACCATGTGATTGGCTGTGTCCAATCACAGCTGGTCACATGTAAATGCAGAAGTGCCGTTAATTGGCTCTTTTCGTCTCACATTGACAGAGTGTATGGCGAGGAGTGCTGATTAGCGGCATCTCCCTGCACTCATGCAGCCCCAGACCATGACACACCCACCATCATGCTTGACTGTAAGCAAGACACACTTGTGTTTGTACTCCTCACCTGGTTGCAGACACACACACGCTTGACACCATCTGAACCAAATAAGTTTTTCTTGGTCTCATCAGATCACAGGACATGGTTCCAGTAATCCATGTCCTTAGTCTGCTTGTCTTCAGCAAACTCTTTGCAGGCTTTCTTGTGCATCATCTTTAGAAGATTCTTCCCTCTGGGATGACAGCCATGCAGACCAATTTGATGTAGTGTGCGGCGTATGGTCTGAGCACTGACAGGCTGACCCCCGCCCACACCCATTCAACCTCTGCGCAATGCTGGCAGCACTCATACTTTTATTTCCCTAAGACAACCTCTGGATATGACACTGAGCACGTGCACTCAACTTCTTTGGTTGATCATGGGGAGGCCTGTTCTGAGTGGAACCTGTATTGTTAAACCGCTGTATGGTCTTGGCCACCATGCTGCAGCTCATTTTCAAGGTCTTGGCAATCTTCTTATAGCCTAGGCCATCTTTATGTACAGCAGCAATTCTTTTTTCAGATCCTCAGAGAGTTCTTTGCAATGAGGTACCATGTTGAACTTCCAGTGACCAGCATGAGAGAGCGAGAGCGATAACACCAAATTTAACACACCTGCTCCCCTTTCAAACCTGAAACCTTTAACACTAACAAGTCGAATGACATTGGGGAGGGAAAATGGTGAATTGGGCCCAATTTGGTCATTTTCACTTAGAGGTGTACTCACTTTTGTTGCCAGCGGCATAGACATTAATGGCTGTATGTTGAGTTATTTTGAGGGGACAGTAAATTTACACTGTTACACAAGCTATACACTCACTACTTTACATTGTAGCAAAGTGTCATTTCTTCAGAGATAGTTTGTCCTAATGCAAATGGTTGTTTTGCGATAGTCCCGTGACTGTACTTGTCCTGTGCTGCAATTGTGAATAAGTGTAGTATATCACTTACATTATTGGGGAAAGAAGGAAAGTTATGCAATGTGTTGTTTAAATTAGGATCAGACATGTCAAACAGTGAACAGGCAGAGTTTCCCTTGAGGTTTACATGAGTTAAATATTGACCTACTGCATGTAGAGGGGTTAGTCTGTTTCTTATTTCCTAAAGTAAAACACCAGTCAGGGAAATGACTCCTACCCATTATTGGAAAAGAAACAGTGTTTACATACAGTATCTCACAAAAGTGAGTACACCCCTCACATTTTTTGAAATATTTTATTATATCTTTTCATGTGACAACACTAAACAAATAACATTTGCTACAATGTAAAGTAGTGAGTGTACAGCTTGTATACCAGTGTAAATTTGCTGTCCCCTCAAAATAACTCAACACACAGCCATTAATGTTTATACCGCTGGCAACAAAAGTAAGTACACCGCTAAGTGAAAATGTCCAAATTGGGCCCAATAAGCCATTTTTCCCTCAGTGTCAATATTTTGTGTAGCCACCATTATTTTCCAGCACTGCCTTAACCCTCTTGGGCATGGAGTTCACCAGAGCTTCACAGGTTGCCACTGGAGTCATCTTCCACTCCTCCATGATGACATCATGGAGCTGGTGGATGTTAGAGACCTTTCGCTCCTCTACCTTCCGTTTGAGGATGCCCCATAAATGCTCAATAGGGTTTAGGTGTGGAGACCTGCTTGGCCAGTCCATCATCTTTACCCTCAGCTTTTTTAGCAAGGCAGTGGTCTTCTTGGAGGTGTGTTTGGGGTCATTATGTTGGAATACTGCCCTGCGGCCCAGTCTCCGAAGGGAGGGGATCATGCTCTGCTTCAGTACGTCACAGTACATGTTGACATTCATGGTTCCCTTAAAGAACTGTAGCTCCCCAGTGCCGGCAGCACTCATGCAGCCCCAGACCATGACACTCCCACCACCATGCTTGACTGTAGGCAAGACACACTTGTCTTTGTACTCCTCACCTGATTGCCGCCACACACGCTTTACACCATCTGAACCAAATACGTTTATCTTGGTCTCACCAGAACACAGGACATGATTACAGTAATCCATGTCCTTAGTCTGCTTGTCTTCAGCAAACTGTTTGTGGGCTTTCTTGTGCATCATCTTTAGAAGAGGCTTCCTTCTGGGATGAAAGCCATGCAGACCAATTTGATGCAGTGTGCGGCAAATGGTCTGAGCACTAACAGGCTGCCCCCCCACCCCTTCAACCTCTGCAGCAATGCTGGCAGTACGTCTATTTCCCAAAGACAACCTCCTGATAGGACGCTGAGTACATGCATTCAACTTGTTTGGTTGACCATGGTGAGGCCTGCTCTGAGTGGAACCTGTCCTGTTAAACCGCTGTATGGTCTTGGCCATCATGCTGCAGCTCAGTTTCAGGGTCTTGGCAATCTTCTTATAGCCTAGGCCATCTTTATGTAGAGCAACAATTCTTTTTTTCAGATCCTGGGAGAGTTCTTTGCCATGAGGTGGCATGTTGAACTTCCAGTGACCAGTATGAGAGAGTGAGAGCGATAACACCAAATTTAACACACCTGTTCCCCATTCACACCTGAGACCTTGTAACACTAACGAGTCACATGACACCAGAGAGGGAAAAATGGCTTATTGGGCCCAATTTGGACATTTTCACTTAGCGGTGTACTTACTTTTGTTGCCAGCGGTATAGACATTAATGGCTGTGTGTTGAGTTATTTTGAGGGGACAGCAAATTTACACTGTTATGCAAGCTGTACACTCACTACTTTACATTGTAGCAAAGTGTAATTTCTTCAGTGTTGTCACATGAAAAGATATAATAAAATATTTACGGAAATGTGAGGTGTGTACTCACTTTTGTGAGATACTGTACATCCAGGCTTGTATATATATATATATATATATATATATATATATATATATATATATATATATATATATATATATGTAGCATTGACAATTTTTGCTTCTGATGCTATGTAGTGCTGTAAGGTTAATAGGTTGGTATATATAGCGCCATCTAGCGGCCAATATATAAAAGTACAGCACCTTTATATTTCATCACTTAGGGAGTGACATGGAAGTGTTTTATTATTTACTTTTGGACATTAACTTGACCTACCCATGATGCCTATTAACTCCCATGAATCTCAGGAAAACTGAACTGCATTGTGGGAAGGATATAAAAAGGCTTCTGCGCGGCCATCTTAGGTCTCTTGTTCCTGGGATGCATGGCCTGCCAGCAGGGCTCTGTGAGTGTGTGTGTCTCACAGAGTTTAGGCCTACCCTGTGCAGAGCGGAACAGCAGCCAGTGATCCTGCCTTAGATCACAGCGTGCTGGAGCAGCAGTGTGATCGTTCCAGAGACCCTTGAAGGAGGTAACCGAGAACTCCCGGTCGTCTGTGAAGTGGTACAGCGTGACGGCGTGGCTACAGCGAACAGACTGAGAACTTGTGGAACGGAGACAGAACCCTGTACATCAGAACGGAGTCGATCTGACAACACTGTCCTGGTTGGGTGAGAGGGCTGTTGCCCACAAGTTTCTTGATACACTTTTATACATCCGTCTACACAAGTCCCACACACACAGTCAAGAGGATTTAGTACTGAGTTCCTGGCATCAAAGTTAGTTATAGTGCCGCTGCACAGCAACTTTGCTTTCATATTTCAGTCTACTTTGATCAGGAGTCATTAACCCTTGGATTACAAATCTACTTTGTTTTTTCTAGCAGAAGAAAAGAAGAAAAGAAGGACTGTTTAGTAAAATACAAGGCCTTGTGTCCATTTACTATATTGGGGTAGTGTGATACTAAATTAGGGAGCTCTCTAATTGTTGTACTACACTTTATCAAGTTAGTCTTTGATGTAGTATAGTAATAAAGCGCGCAGGAAATAGGATAATGCTCATAGTGAGATAAATTCACTCTGACGGTTATCCTATTTACTTAACTACACCACTCACTCATATATTATTTCAGACATTTTATACCTGTATTGTATCTTTGTAATATAAAGTTCAGTTGACTGTCAGACTATGTTGGTCTGACAGTACAACCATTGTAGTGTTTACCTTTTAAAAACAATTACAGTAAATAAGGTTAATCTTCAAGTACAACTGTGTGAGTGTTGTTTTCCTCTTCATCCCCAGCAAAGAGGAGGGTAAGGTAACTACAGAAAGGTATATTATATTGAGTATTGTGAACTTGCCTTTATGATTTCGTTTGCACACTATTACACCACAGCTGTGTCAAGGGGACTGAGCCAAATAACAGGGGTTGTGATAACAGAGTGCAGGCCCGATTAAAATCAGCAGCTCCTTCGGGGGCCAGTGCTATATATATATATATATATATATATATATATATATATATATATATATATATATATATATATACACACACTGTATCCAGTTTAGCTAGATCTGACTGCAGGCCGTTCCTGGTGTACTGTTTCTAATATACTTCAGGCAGGCAGGTGATTCAGTTGGCTGCAGTGTATTTAATATATATATATATATATATATATATACAGTCAGTCTTGTATATATATATATATATAGATATATATATATATATCCACTGTATCCAGTTTAGCTAGATCTGACTTCAGTCCATTCCTGGTGTACTGTTTCTAATATACTTCAGGAGTAGGCAGGTGATTTAGTTAGCTGCAGTGTATTTAATATATATATATATAGATATATAGATATATAGATATCTATATAGATATCTATATATCTATATATATAGATATATAGATAGATATATATCCACTGCATACAGTTTAGCTATATCTCACTGCAGGCGGTTCCTGGTGTACGTTTTCAAATATACTTTCAGGCAGGCAGGTGATTCAGTGAGGTGCAGTGCATAAAATATATATACAGTCTCCTACATATATATATATCCACTGCATTCCAGTCTAGCCAAGCCTATATCTGACTGCAGGCCATTCCTGGTGTACGTTTTCAAATATACTTTCAGGCAGGCAGGCGATTCAGTGATCTGCAGTGCATAAAATATATATATATATATATATATACACTCTCCTACATATATATATCCACTGCATTCTAGTCTAGCCAAGCCTATATCTGACTGCAGGCCATTCCTGGTGTACGTTTTCAAATATACTTTCAGGCAGGCAGGCAGGCAGGTGATTCAGTGATCTGCAGTGCTTTAAATATATATATACAGTCTCCTACATATATATATCCACTGCATTCCAGTCTAGCCAAGCCTATATCTGACTGCAGGCTATTCCTGGTGTACGTTTTCAAATATACTTTCAGGCAGGCAGGCAGGTGATTCAGTGATCTGCAGTGCATAAAATATATATATATATATATACACTCTCCTACATATATATATCCACTGCATTCTAGTCTAGCCAAGCCTATATCTGACTGCAGGCCATTCCTGGTGTACGTTTTCAAATATACTTTCAGGCAGGCAGGCAGGCAGGTGATTCAATGATCTGCAGTGCTTTAAATATATATATACAGTCTCCTACATATATATATCCCCTGCATTCCAGTCTAGCCAAGCCTATACCCGACTGCAGGCCATTCCTGGTGTACATTTTCAAATATACTTTCAGGCAGGCAGGAAGGTGATTCAGTGATCTGCAGTGCATTAAATATATATACAGTCTCCTACATATATATATCCACTGCATTCTAGTCTAGCCAAGCCTATATCTGACTGCAGGCCATGCCTGGTGTACTTTTTCTAGTAAACTTCAGGCAGTGTTTTGCTAATACAATTTTACAGAATGTCTGGAAGGCCACCAAGGAGAGGCAGACACTCACAGGCCACTAAAAGAGGGCAAGCAGGCTCTGTGTCTACAGCCAACAGTGCTGGTCGTGGACAAGGTGCATCCTCAGTATGTGGCCG
Organism: Aquarana catesbeiana; assembly: GCF_042186555.1. Lineage (NCBI taxonomy): Eukaryota > Metazoa > Chordata > Amphibia > Anura > Ranidae > Aquarana > Aquarana catesbeiana. The sequence continues at coordinate 562,957,990 of NC_133324.1, forward strand.
TGGGGCACTCTTGTCCTTTTTTTTGGCAGCTGGCCGTGTTGATCCACAACATGCAGAAGAGTTGGTAGAGTGGATAACTAAACCGTCCTCATCCTCCTCATCCTCTGTCACCCAGGCTTAGAGTAGTTTGCCTGCCAATGCAGCTGCCAAAGCGGCCTATTCCATTGGCTCAATGTCATCAGTCACTCCTTCCCTAGCCCCACCATCATGCATGGAGGAGTCCCCGGAACTGTTCGACCACAGTGTCGGGTACATGCTGCAGGAGGATGGGCAGCGTTTTGAAGGCTCCGATGATGGTACCCAGGTTGAGGAAGGCAGTAACGTGAGCGCAGAGAGAGGAGGTGCCAAAGAAGGACAAAAAACTGGCAGTTATGTTCCCCCAGCTGCAGCATACTGCCAGGTTTGCTCCAGTGACGAGGAGGGAGGGGATGAGTGAGGTCACAGACTCTATGTGGGTGCCTGATAGAAGAGAAGAGGAGGAGGCACATCTCCAATGACGCAGGATACCCTCCAGGGGCCAGCTTAAGGGAAGCCACCCAACTGCATCACACCGCAGAGCTCCGCATGTGCAGGGCGCTGCTGACTCCCCGCGTATTTTGAAAAGTTCTTTGGTGTTGGCCTTGTTTGATATGTATGCAGCAGATCGCACCATTGCTGTTTGCAACATATGTCTGAAGCGTATCAAGCGTGGCCAAAACAGCAGCCGCTTGGGCACCACATGCTTGACCAGGCATAAGTCGACCTCCCATGCAGTCCATTGGCAACAGTACTTAAAAGTCCCACAACAAAGAACAAGGTGGACCTCTCCTTGCTCCTCATCAGCTGGGATCTCCAACCCCACTATACCTTCAGACCTCTCAGAAACCTGCACTGAGAGGAATGAAGGTGTAGAATTAGGTGTGCCAAGTACTTGCAGGCAATCTGTTATCGCTACACCAACATCCGATTGTAGCAGGCAAATTTCCCTACCCCAGTTGCTAAACTGTCAAATGAGTCCCAGCCATCCACATGCTCAGCAGCCGAATGCTAGCTTGGCTAAATTGCTAGCACTCCAACTGCTCCCTTTTCAGCTGGTAGACTCTGCCCCCTTTCGTGAATTTGTGGCAGGTTCCCAAACGCCATTTCTTTTCACGGAAGGCCATTCCAGCTCTCTACCAGCATGTGGAAGGCAGTTTAAAGCAGTTTTAAATGACTTTTATTCTTTTAGAAATGTCATTTTGTGCAGAGACTGTTCTAAACACAGGAAACACACTCCACTTTACAGGCATACTATAGTCACCCCCCAGGTACGATATTTAAAGGAATATTTCACTTTTATTTTTTCACTTTAAGCATTATTAAAATGTCAGAAACCATGAACCAGACTGAGGCAGAAGTACAGTAAAATCACACTTTTTTATTAATAAAAATAAAAAGGTAAATAGAGTAAGCTTAATCAAAGCATAGCCAGTCCAGTGACCGGATCGGGTAGTCAGCCAAGCCAGAGTTCAGTAACCAGATCGGGTAATCAGCCAAGCCAGAAGTCAGGGATCCAAGTAGAGGAACAGCAAGCAGGATAAGGAGCCAGAGGGGATGTCAGCAAAACCAGTCTTTAAACAGGAACGCAGGAGATGGTTTCTTGTGATGTGACCAAGGTGAAGGCAGGAATGAAGTGAGCTGGAGATCTTTAGGTAGGCGGGACTGATGTGCAGATCCACAACAGCTGGTTAGCTGTGGAGAGAGATGAGAGCTGGCAATTAGCCGACAGTTGAACGGCCAGCTCAGAGAAGGAAGGGCTGAGCCAGCTCTGACATAAAATCACTGCTCCCGAAAAAACTGCCTTTTTTAAAGCTTTTTTTTGCATTGATACATGTCCCCTGGGGCAGGACCCGGGTCCCCAAACACTTTTTAGGACAATAACTTGCATATTAGCCTTTAAAATTCACACTTTTGATTTTTCAAGTTCGGGTCCCATAGACTTTATCGGTGTTCGAATGTTCGCGCGAACTTTCAGTCCATTCGCATGTTTTGCCGCAAACTGAACTGGGGGGTGTTCGTTCCATCCCTAATCAGCATTTTTTTGCAGGGGCGTTTTCCAGCTGGAATGACTTATATTAGCATGGTGCGGGGCCACTTGCTGACGTCATCCGGAGGCCCCGCTCCTTGTGACATCATTGTCCCATCATGCCATGGGTGGTGACATCAGGAGGCGGGCCTCCGAATGACGTCAGCAGGTGGCCCCGCCCCATGCCAATATAAGCCATTGCACACGGTGGACCCAGCATTACACCGGGAGATCGCGTCGAGTCAACATCGGAAGAATAGCAGAGGGAGAAGACAGCGGAGAAGACCTGGCAAAAGAGCGAGAGGACAGCGGATAGAGAAGACCCAGCAGAGAGGAGAAGAACCAAAGAGGGGGGAAGAACTGGAGAGGGAGAAGGACCAGAGGGAGAAGAGCCAGAGAGGGGAGAAGAAATCGGAAGAGACACTGGAGCTGCCTGAATAAAATACTTTAAAATCCTGCATACTGTGTTTATTTTTCACACTTTTTTAGGTGAATGGGCAGGGGTACAATGTACCCCATACTCATTCACATAGGGTGGCGTCCAGGATCTGGGGGCCCCCTTGTTAAAGGGGGCTTCCAGATTCCAATAAGCCCCCGCCTGCAGACCCTGACAACCACCGGCCAGGGTTGTCGGGACGAGGTCCTTGTCCTCATCAACATGGGGACAAGGTGCTTTGGGGTGGGGGGGCGCACCAAAACACCCACCCCCCATGTTGAGGGCATGTGGCCTGGTATGTTCTAGGAGGGGGGGGCGCTCGCTCATCTCCCCCTATCCTGACCTGCCAGGCTGCGTTCTTGGATAAGGGTTTAGTATGGATTTTGGGGGGACCACAAGCCATTTAATTTGGCGTGGAGGTTCCCCTTAAAATCCTTACCAGATCAAAGGGTCTGGTATCGTCCGGGGGGGGGACCCACGCCAATTTTTTTTTATTTTGGCGGGGGTTCCCCTTCATCCTCAGCACACAAATCTCACCGCAAGTTTGATCATCAGGATCCGACTTCTGGTGCGACTTCTATTCAAATCAATGGGCTCCCATAGGGAACCATTGATTTTGAATAGAGGCAGAGAAAAGCCTGACGCTCTGTTTACAGCATTAACCCGTGTTTAACAGCTTTAACCGGCATCTGGCGTTTTTAGGACTGCTCTTGAATGCGATATTAGGGCGTTCAGACAACAGCCCATAAACGCCCCTGCTGATAAACGTCAAAAAACTTCCATGTGTGCATGGACACATAGGATTACATAGAGGGGAGTTTATGGGCTGTTAAAAAAAAATGTCCAAACTCCCAAAAACATCCGTTTATGAGCTTCAGTGTGCATGGAGCCTTATACTGGGGTTATGGCCGCAGCTGTATGCCATAACACAAAAAAGTATTTTACTTTTCAGCTGGCGATGCTCAGTGAAAAGACAATGCTTGTGTTTTTGTTTATCTGATACCCTGAGTTACTGAAAAACTGTTCCTGAAGAATTAATCAAGTTAATCTTGAAGGGACACAGGGGCTGATTTACGAACATGTTGGCGCATTTGCGCATGCAGGAACAATAATTGCAACATGGTGCATTTTTAAACTAACAGAAAACAGCTGTCGACTTGTGCTGGATGCGTGGAATCGTTGCGTGCATGAACGCAAACACATACAGAACAGGCACCGGGCACTTGCTCGTTGTAATGCTGATCATCTTAACTCCTTCAGATCCGCGCTATAAACGAATGACGGCTACAGCGCAGATCTGCTTTGCCAGGAGTATGTCTATTGACATCCTCCCCTTTGCAGCCTCGCCACGCCCCCCTGAAGGGGGGGCGTGGCACGGGCTGTGATCACCCGAGTCAATGAGATTAGGGTGATCACAGATCCGAGTAAGGGGCCGATCCCGGCCCCTTACCACGTGATCAGCTGTCAGCTAATGACAGCTGATCACGTGATGTAAACAGAGGATCGGGAATCGTTTTTTTTTCTTCTCATGCTGACAGCGGGACATTGATCCCAAAGAGGAACAGCGTGTTATGCGCCCACCAGTACCGCCTGCCAGTGCCACAAATCAGTGCCAAAAGCAGTGCCCACCAATCAGTGCCCACGTTACTTAAGTGCCAGCAATCAGTGCCACCTATCATTGCCCACAAGTGCCATCTATCAATGCCCACCAGTGGTGCCAATCAGTGCCTCATCAGTGCCACCTAGCAGTGCTGCCTATCAGTATCACCTACCAGTGCAGATCAGTGCTCATCACTGCCACCCATCAGTGCCCATCAGTGCCATTTATCAGTACCACCTATTAGTGCCCTTCAGTGCCACCTATCAATGCCCTTCAGTGCCACCCATCAGTGCCAACCATCAGTGCCACCTCTCAGTGCCCACCAATGCCAACTATCAGTGCCCACCAGTGCTGCCTATTAGTGCCCATCAGTGCCGCCTTATCAGTGCCCATCAGTGTTGCCTTATCAGTGCCCATCAGTGCAGCCTATCAGTGCCCATCAGTGTAGCCTCATCAGCGTACATCAATGAAGGAGAAAAAAACCTGTTTACAAAATGTATTAACAAAATATAAAACGGTTTAGTATTTTTTTTAAAACACGTGGTCTTTTTTAATTTCTTTAACAAAAAATTTTAAAAAACCCAGAGGTGATCAAATACCACCAAAAGAAAGCTCTATTCGTGGGAAAAAAATATCATAAAAATGTCAAAAGATTCAAAGAATGACAGCGCTAAAAGCTGAAAATTGGTCTGGGCAGGAGGGGGGTTTAGGTGCCCAGTAAGCAAGTGGTTAATGAGCTTTTTTTTGGCACATGGAGAATATTGCTTCCAGTTTTATTCCATTCATTAATTTCTTTTTGAAACAACTCAATAATCATTCTAGCGATCTTCCTCCTATCAACAACTGTGCGGATGTTCCCCTTGACTTGGATGTGAAATGTCATAATTGCCGAAATGTAATTGTGTGCATTTTAGAGTGATAGTCTATAATCATTGGTGGACCCCAAACTTCCATGAAAACATCTTCTTAATACATGTCTGTGTATTTTGTATTCTGACCAATTAATTTCCCCATACAATGTGCAATTTGATAGGATAATGTTTAAATCTACTCATCTGTCTGAGCATTTCATTTCCCCATACACTGTGCAATGTGATTGGATAACGCCTGAATCCACTCATCTGTCTGAGCAATTCTTTTCCCATACACTGTGCAATGTGATTGGATAACATCTGAATCTACTCATCTGTCTGAGCATTTGCGTTCCCCATACATTGTGCAATGTAATTGGATAACTTCTAAAAAATTGTTCGTGGAATGGCGACAAACTACGGTATTTAAAAATCTCTATAGGCAACGCTTTAAAAATGTTTACACGTTGCCTGTTTAGGCTCCATGCACACTGGAGCTGATAAACTGCAGTTTATTGGAGTTTGGGCGTTTTTTTTATAAGCCCATAAACTCCACTCTATGTTAGCCTAAGTGTCCATGAACACATGGACATTTTTTTGCTTTAATGAGCAGTGGAGTTTATTGGCTTTTTTCTGAACGGCAGAAATTCGCATTCAAGAGCAGTACTGGAAACGCCAGACACCGGTAAAAGGTGTTAAACGAGGGCTAACGATGTAAAAAGAGCGTTAAGCCTCATTCGGCGTTTCTCTGCCTCCCTTCCCTATGGGAGCCCATTGATTTGAATAGAAGTCGCACCGCAAGTCGGATCATCATAATCCGACTTGCGGTTCGACTTGTGTGCTGAGGATGAAGGGGAACCCCACCACAATGAAAAAAAATTGGCGTGGTTCCCCCCCAAAATCCATACCAGACCCTTATCCGAGCACGCAGCCCGGCTGGTCAGGAAAGGTGGTGGAGACGAGCAAGTGCCCCCCCACCTTAACCGTACCAGGCCGCATGCCCTCAATATGGGGGTAGGTGCTTCGGGGCAGGTGGGGCACTGCGCCCCCCACCTCAAAGCACCTTGTCCCCATGTTGATGAGGACAAGGGCCTCTTCCCGACAACCCTGGCCGTTGGTTGTCGTGGTCTGCGGGCGGGGGGCTTATCGGAATCCGGGAGCCCCCTTTAATAAGGGGGCCCCCAGATCCCGGCCCCCCACCCTATGTGAATAAGTATGGGGTACACTGTACCCCTACCCATTCACCTGGGTAAAGTGTCAAAAATGAAACACACTACACAGGTTTTTAAAGTAGTTTATTAGTCAGCTCCTGAGGTCTTCTTCCGACTTTGGGGGTCTCTTCCTTCTTCTGCGAGCTCTCCGGCCTCTTCTCCCGGTCTCCAGTGTCTTCTCCCGCCCTCCGGTTCTTCTGCCGGGCTCCTCCGCTATCTTCTGCTTTTGACGCTCTTTTGCTAGCGGTGGCATGGTCTTCTCCCCTCTGTACTTCTTCCGATGTTGACACAACGCTCTCTCCCGCTGTTATGCCGGGTGCGCGTTGCGCAACGACTTATATAGGCATGGGGCGTGGTCACCGGGTGATGTCATCCGGTGACCCCGCCACTTATGACGTCACCACCCGGGACGGTGATGGGACGGTGACGTCATAAGGGGGCGCCCCCCCTGCCCCCGAAGCACCTACCCCCATGTTGAGGGCATGTGGCCTGGTACGGTTAAGGAGGGGGGGCACTCACTGGTCCCCACCCGCTTTCCTGACCGGCCGGGCTGCGTGCTCGGATAAGGGTTTGGTATGGATTTTGGGGGGGATCCCCACGCCGTTTTTTCGGCGAAGGGGGTTCCCCTAAAATCCATACCAGACAGAAGGGCTTGGCATTGTCTGAGGGGGGGAACCCTACATCAATTTTTTTTCATTGTGGCGGGGTTCCCCTTCACCCTCAGCACACAAGTCGCACTGCAAGTCGGGTCATAATGATCCGACTTCTGGTGCGACTTCTATTCAAATCAATGGGCTCCCATAGGGAACCATTGATTTTGAATAGAGGCAGAGAAACGCGGTTAAAAGCTAGCGCCGCTAAACGTGCATTGACGGCAATACAAAACGCTGCTAAAATCGAATTTTTAAAGCAGCGTTTTCCTGCCAGCAATCCGTTCAGAACGGCCGTTTATGAGCTCCAGTGTGCATGGAGCCTAATGCCCCGTACACAGGATCGGACATTGATCGGACATTCCGACAACAAAATTCATGGATTTTTTACGACGGATGTTGGCTCAAACTTGTCTTGCATACACACGGTCGCACAAAGTTGTCGGAAAAGCCGATCGTTCTGAACGCGGTGATGTAAAACACATACGTCGGGACTATAAACAGGGCAGTAGCCAATAGCTTTCATCTCTTAATTTATTCTGAGCATGCGTGGCACTTTGTGCGTCGGAATTGTCCACACATGGTTGGAATTGACGCGATCTGATTTTGTTGCCGGAAAATTTTATAGCCTGCTTTCAAACTTTGTGTGTCGGAAAGTCAGATGGAAAAAGTCCGATGGAGCCCACACACGATCTGAATTTCCAACAAGCTCCGATCGCACATTTTCCGTCGGAAAATCTGACCGTGTGTACAGGGCATTAGCGTTACAGAGGAGATCTAGTACTAAAATTATTGCTCTCACTCTAACATTTGCAGCGATACCTCACATGTGTGGTATGAACATCATTTACATGTGACGCGACTTATGTATGCGTTCGCTTCTGTGCGTGAACTCGGAGGGACAGGGCACTAAAAAATTCTTATTTATTTTACTTTTTATTTTTACACTGTGCCTTTAATTTTTTTTATTTTTGGGAAACCCTTTTACTCATATTACAAGGAATGTAAACATCCCTTGTAATAGAAATAAGCGGGACAGGAACCTCAGATCTCACATTTACACTTGAAAGCAATAAAAAAAAAAAACTAATTTTATTTTTACACATAAAAAAATGGGCCCTTGAAGGCCGGAGGGCAGAAGTGGCGTTTGACATCGCTCCGGTCCTCCAAGGGCATAGAGTTGAGTGGGGGCCATCTTGCGCTCACTCGACTTCCTGCCCATCACTACACCGGATCAGAACATTTCTGCCGCTGCTAATCTCTCTGGTAAGTGGGGAAAATGATCGGAAACAAGCAGGAGGGGTGGCACCTCTCCTGCTGCCCATAAAAGTGATTCGGTGGCGAAAACGCCGATTGGACCACTTTTATGTGAAACAGGATCGGCCTCTGTTTAAAAATATACCAAGGTTATGGCGGCTAGCTGCTGCCATAACGGTATATAACGCCAAAGTAGCAACGTATATACATGGTGGCCAGTCTTGATGTGACTAGAGTAAACCCTCCAAAAATTTTTAAACATCTATCGATAAAGAGAGAGAGACAGATATGTTGAGTACATGTATGTAGATAAAAATGTACGTATATATATATATATATATATATATATATATATATATATATACATTGTTAGGTGAAATTCTCAACTAAATTGCCTCTAGTTTATATTGCTTTGCCAAATTTAGCTCTTAAAGAAGCAAGACACAGAATCAGGAGTATCTGTATATCAGTTCCGAGCATAAAAGGTCCCGAGACTGAACTGTTGCTGCCCTCCTTTATTGAAGCATTTATAGGGCTGGTTACACAAACATAGGTTTCAGCAAAATTTCCATATAGGGTAACAAGCAGTATATTTCAACATATAATGTAACAAGCAGTTTATTTCAGCATACATCACGCGCTGGACACTCATTTAGGCGAAAACCTCAGGCTACGTCTTGCAACATATACTGACACGTACACATAATGCAGAGAAATCACAAACAACTTAAGTAGAACTCTAATCCATTATTTCCAACCTTATCAACATATACATATATACATACACGGTGCACCCACACATGCAAAAAAATGTGGATGTACACACAGCTAAACATAGTCAAATCATCCCCCCTCACGGATGCATGTCACAGTCACACTGCAAATAACAAAGAGCTCCTCCTCAGAGAAGGTTTAGCGAGGCATGCTGACAGCAGTATCAATAAACTTCCTGGAAAAAGCTGATTGGAAGAAAGCCTAAGAATAAACTAGGAAGTAGTCATATTTCCAGGGTCGTGCATCATCGGCATAGAAATTGAGCGTTTGCTCACAAACATTCACATACTACATATTTTGTGCATATGTTTGTGCATGAAAAGTCAGCGTGATTATAATTTTTTAAATTTTTTTTACATGTAAACTGAAGTTGCAGAATTTATTATCAAAAAGTTCAGTTGTTTGCTTGTGTATTTTTAGGCTTTTTTCTTCTAATGCCCCGTAAACATGATCAGATTTTCCAACAGCAAATGTTGGATGTGAGCTTGTTGGCTGAAAGTACGACCGTGTGTATGCTCCATTGAACATTTGTTGTTGGTCTTTCCGCCAACAAATGTTGGCTAGCAGGTTCTCAAATTTTCTGCCAACAAAACTTTGTTGTCGGAATTTACCTTCGTGTTTACACAAGTCCGACGCACAAAAGTTCACACATGCCCAGAATCAAGCAGAAGGAGCCGCACTGGCTATTGAACTTCCTTTTTCTCAGCTCGTCGTACATCTTGTACGTCACCACGTTCAGAATTGTTGGGCAACATTTGTGTGACCGTGTGTATGCAAGACAAGTTTGAACCAACATTCTTCGAACAAAAATCCACGGTTATCTTGGCGGAAAGTCCGATTGTTTATACGGGGCATTATGTATAAGGTGGCACTGATGTACAATCTGTGGCATGTAAACTCCCCCTCAAAGTAAACCCAAGATAACAAAAAACAGGGAAAGTCTTTGCGTTTCCAACTTAAAAATGATCTGTTTGCAAGTAAATTAACACATGCTAATGGGATTGATATCTGAGTTCAGCTTTATCATGAAAAAAGACAATATCACACAGAAAAAGCACTGCAAAGCATTTTACAACTTTATTTGAGAAACACAGTAAAAGTTCACACAAAAAAAAAAAAAAAAATGGGAAGATAACATAAAGCCAAATAAACAGCAAGTGTAATGCCCTGTACACATGGTCGGACATTGATCAGACATTCCGACAACAAAATCCATGGATTTTTTCCAACGGATGTTGGCTCAAACTTGTCTTGCATACACACGGTCGCACAAAGTTGTCGGAAAATCCGATCGTTTTGAACGCGGTGACGTAAAAAACACGTACGTCTGGACTATAAACGGGGCAGTAGCCAATAGCTTTCGTCTCTTAATTTATTCTGAGCATGCATGGCACTTTGTGCTTCGGATTTGTGTACACACGATCGGAATTTAAACGATCGGATTTTATTGTCGGAAAATTTTATAGCCTGCTCTCAAACTTTGTGTGTCGGAAATTCCGACGGAAAAAGTCCGATGGAGCCCACACACGATCGGAATTTCCGACATCTGATCGCACTTTTTCCATCGGAAAATCCGACCGTGTGTACAGGGCATTACTACTCGGCAGTTAGAAAAATCATGTGAAGGTTGCCTATGTACAGAAAAACAAACAAAACATACCACATACACAAGAGCTAACACTTAGGACAATAGAGCTAACACTTAGGACAAAAGAGCTAACACTTAGGACAAACAGAGTCTTTAGGTCTTTAGGACATAGCTAACAGAGTAAAGACAAATGCATATTCTTTCAAACAGCTAATGCACTGTACACACAACCGGTTTTCCAGTCGGAATAAACTCTGAAGGTTTTTCCGATGGAGTTCCGACGGAATTCTGCTCAAGCTGTCTTGCATGCACACGGTCACACCAAATTCCGTCCATCCAGGACGCGGTGACATACAACGGGTCTAGAAAACGGAAGTTCAATAGCCAGTAGCCAATAGCTTCCGTCTCGTACTTGCTTCAGAGCATGTGTCGTTTTTGGTAAGTCGGAACAGCATACAGAAGAGCGTTTTTTCCGATAGGAATTGGTTCCGTCGGAAAAATTTAGAACTTGTTCTCTTACTAGGTCCGTCAGAATTTTCGACGTAAAAAGTCTGATGGGGCATACACATGATCGGAATATACGATGAAAAGCTCCCTTTTTCTGTTGGACATTCCGCTCACACGGCATAAGTATATAAAAGAAAAAGGCAAGTCATTAGTCTAAACACACATCCCTCCAACTGCTTACATATACCTCCCTGTCTTGTGTGTATCATACTACACTTTATAAGAAATTTAAGGTCAGCTGAAAAAAATTTAGTAAACAATTATTATTAGTGAAGTAACCACGATTCCCATATATTTTGAATAGTTACTATTAACTATTAACAATCTAAATTCTAACAATAATAAAATTGATGCCTGCATAACAAAGTATACACACAGTAAGGTGGCCTAACTTTAGGCAAATGTACACAAACCACATTCCCCCCTTATATAACATAGGAAATGCTGTTTGGCTCAAAACTACGCACATGCGCAATGACAATTCTCCCATGTTGCCTGTCGATTTGCGCATGCACGATGACAATTCTTCAATTAATGTACTTAACTTTTCATATAGGAAAATGCGTTGCTCAGACACATGAGTGGATTCAGACATTATCCAATCACATTGCACAGTGTATGGGGAACTGAAATGCTCAGACAGATGAGTAGATTCAGACGTTATCCAATCACATTGCACAGTGTATGGGGAAATGAAATGCTCAGACAGATGAGTAGATTTAGACGTTATCCAATCACATTGCACAGTGTATGGGGAAATTAAATGCTCAGACAGATGAGTGGATGCAGATTAGGCCAATCAGATTGTACAGTGTATGGGGGAGTGATATGGTAGTTTTGAGTATGTGTGTGTGTGTATATATATATATATATATATATATATATATATATATATATATATATATATATTTGTGAAAAAGTTGTGAAGTTGTGAAAAAGAAAATGTATAAGCGGTTATGCACGATGGAAAACGCAGATGCACTTGTGCGCAACACACATATTTAACAAGCTAAAGTGTCAGACGAGGATGAAATGGTGTGGTCTGTCAATGGGCATGTGCAGTTGAGTAAGCTTAAAGAAGGTGTAAAAAGGCTTGATTGGTTGTAAGACAGATCTACATGTTCTGGACAGAAATTGTGCATTTAAACAAGAATATATACATACATTTTAGCCTGGTAACAGAACATGAGAAACTGTAGTAAATTTATCCATAGTATTCAGACAAAAATGTAGAAGATTACATTGGCTGCCCTTGCTAATGGCAGGCGCGAAAGGTTGCGCAAGAGCACAATAGCGATTCCTTTTTAAATGTGGTTTGGTGCATGTGAGTGCACCATAATTTTTGATAAATGTCTTGAGTCCTGTTTTTTGTGCAATTGCTCTAATTTCTCCACTGTACCACAGGTGCAGGTCTTTAGTAAATCACCCCCAAAGTGTCACCTGCATCATAGGACTATCATTGTGATATATTCATTGTCCTAGATAAACAGCAACACGATATCCCATTTGAGTATAACAATATACATATGTAAGTTTATTCAAGCCCTGATTAGGACATTCATATCTCAAGTTACGTTTTGGGACACTGCACAGCTGTTTTGCTAACCAAGGTGGATATTGCTTCATGTTGTCCAGTATCAGGCTTGCTAGCATATTCAGCAGCTCCAGCTCGGGGACCAGGAGGAGGGTTGCTCTATTAGCGTCTATTTTTAATCATTCAACGTTGTTTTTTCACAGTCTGTTTTTCTTAGTCTTGTTAAATATCATCAGTAGTTATTGAAGTGAAATGGATCCCACCTGTGTGGTCCTGTACCACATATGTGGGATCCCCAATTTTAAATTTTTGTATTTTTCAATAAAGTTATTTGCAATTGACCTCATCACGTTGTAGCTTCTCCCTCTGTTTGCTATCGGGTGGACCGCTATGGTCCCTCTTTTTTCTTTTTCTTGCAAGCCTTTTTGCGACTTGGGAGGCAGCCCATCCTACTGACGAATCGTGCTGGTCTATTGTTTGTTATATTGGACACGAGAAGATTCATATAAGTGGTTCTTTTCATTATTGTATAAATCATATCTCCAGGCCTCAGTTTGCTTTATAAGTTAACATGTTATATTAGGGTTATCCAATTGGACTTCACCTTTTTTGGGGTCCTCGTGGCAGGGCTGGGCAGCCGTGTCCTTGTTCTGTGCAAGATCGAGCTGTCAGATTGCCAGCTCAGTCCTGTGGATCAGGGCCGGGACAAGGGGTGGGCAGGAGGGGCGGCTGCCCTGGGCACTGTGGTATCATAAGAGGAGGGGGGGGTACTGCAGGGGGTATGAATTTTTCTTGGAAGGGGAATGGGGGGTGAGTGCTAGGAGTTGTGATTTGGGAGGATGTGTGCTAGGAGGGGGTATTTTTGGGGGGTTTGTGCTAGAAGAGGTGATATGGTGAAGAGGGGAGAGGATTTGTGCTAGGAGGGATAATTTTGGGTGAGGGAGATTTGTGCTAGTAGGGATGATTGTCAGGTATTTGTGCTAGGAGGGGAAGTTTAGGAGTGCTAGGAGGGTGGAGAATTTGTACTGAGAGGGGTGATTTGCAGTGGGGGGGGGAGAGGATGTGTACTGTGGGGGGGGGGTGGTATTTTAGGGGTAGAGTATTTGTGCTAGGAGGAGTGATTTTTTGAGGGTTTGATTTTTGTGCCGGGGGTGATTTGCGGAGAGAGAGGATTTGAGCTGGGAGGAGGGATGGGGGGGGCAAAGATAAAGATTTGTGCTGGGAGGGGGGATTTCTGCAGGGGGGGTGGGTTGTCCTGCGAGGAGGGGGAAATTTATGCTTAGGGGTAAGCATGCAGATTAGTCCCTAATTTTTTTTGGGTGGGGGGGATTTTTGCTGACATATAATGCTCATACATCTTGGGGGGGGGGACCCATGCGCAGTTTGGCATGTTCGCCCTGGGCTCTAGATGACCTTATCCCGACACTGCTATGGATTACAGGTCAGTGCCCACTCTACATTAGGATACAAAGAGCAGAGAGAACAGCTTCCACTGAGCTCCGTTTATATAGGAAGGGCCCCTGGCCCTGTGTAATCTTTAGGAGTCGGACCCAGCTGACAGTCTGACACATGATAAAGGTCCAAGTAATACGTCTACGCGGCTAATCTGATCGAATGCAGGTTTATTAATAGTTTATGAAGCACAAATAGTTAGTCATCATTATAAAAACTTATTCATAGGGTCAATGTTTGCTCATCTGCTGCCTGATAAAATAGACCTTAGTATTCTGCAAGAGAAAGAAAATTCCCTTAAACTTTGATCATATAACAGCTGTTATCACTACATAATACATTGCAAAACCATTGCACACAAAAGAAAAAGCTAAATATGTCATCATGTGGCTACATTGCAACTTAAATTTAGTCTTAGTAATGTAGTCAACCTATACTATAATAACTGCACAAAAAGCAACAGCACTATTCTTAGTGCATAGAGATATCTAGTGGCCATATTGACTAGGTGCATATTTTTAAAAAGATACAAGATACAGTACACACATGCTCCTTTGCATTAGACAATAATTTTAATGTGCCTTGAATATAGTACCTATTGACTTAAAGCAGTTGTTGGGCTTCATTCATACCGGAAATGTCCAATCTGTGTTTCAATGTATTTAGAAGACATTTTTAAATGCATTTAAATGTAATAATTTTTCAATGGTGCCATTCAAACTGGCCAGTTACTAGTCTGAGCCATTCCTGTTGCCTTCTTTGCATTTTAGCAACAGAAAATCATAAAGCTGTCAGCTGATTGGCCTCTAGTGGCTCTAATTTTAAGCACAGTGCCAAGAAGAGAGAACAACTGAGCATGTGGAGAGCAGGATGAGACTGTGCATTTGTTTTCACTTATTTCTAATGTTTCACATATCTATACCTGGAAAAGGAGCCAGCCTGAAATGATCTATTAGGACTTAATTTTGTGACTAAAAATCCACTTTAAGGTTCCAATTAACAGAAAAATGGAAGCAGTTTCTCAGTCCACCTATTCCTTGATGGGCTCTACTCCTCAGCCCACTCATTTTCCAGACTGCAGATAACTGACATAAATCACTTAGCAGGTACCCAAATTTTGAGAAGTCATACCTGATTCTCTCACATCTTTTGAAGTACTTGTGCTTCTCCTGATTAAGAGGCCAATGTTTTTCTGCTCCAGCAGAAAATGATGAAGCTATAGAATTATGTTCTACAACTTCAATCCTGATGTTGGTCTTCTCTGTGGAGCTGCATACCAGTTGTGGGATTGGTGTTATCCACCTTCACAGTAATTACATTTGCCTAATTCCACTCCAGATCTTTGCAACAGAACATTCTCCTTTTTTCTCACTTTGTGGGACAAATTCAGTCCTTCTATGAACAGAATAATCCATTTACATCCTTAAATTAAGATGTTCTTGTCATGATGGCTGCTCTCCCTGGAGTTGCCGAATTACAGATTTTCTGCTCACCTCACAATGAAAGATTGTTGTAACAGACACCAGTCTTCTGGGTTGGGGTGAAGTTCTCGACCTTCTGTCTGTTCATGGCTGCTGTTTTCAGGAAAAATGTAAGTTTCCAATAACATACTGGAGTTACAAGCAATTTGTCAGTCTTTACTTTACCCCCATCTTCGGAACAATCATTCAGTCTAAGTTCAGACAGAAAAGGCCATAGCCGTTCCCTACATCAATCAGCAGTAGAGCACCGGGAGTGTTGTGGCAACAACGTAGGTAAAGTCTCTCCTGTCCTGTCCTGGGGAGTGTTTCATATTCCACTGATTTCTGCAGTACACATTCTTGGGGTGGAAAACTGAAAACCTGATTTTCTCTGCTGACAACATCTGGACCCTGAAAAATGGTCTCTCCATCCAAAGATGTGTTGGAGCATATGTCTGTGTTGGGGGACACTAAATGTGGATTTACTAGCATCTTGGTTTAACATAAAAGTGAACAAGTTTGTTTCCAGGACACAGGACCTGGCGGTAGATGCAGAAGATGCCTGATGATGCTATGGAATCGGTTCACCCTGACCTCCACTGCAGCTTTTTCATTACCAAAGGACCAAGGCAGAGAGCATTCAAGTCATTCTCGTGACTTTGACCTGACCTTAGAGTGTGTAGTACACTTACCTTGTTCATTTGTTGGTAAAACCAACCTTCAAAACCTAGCAAAAGGCATGGCGAGTTTTTTGAAGTTGTAATTTTTTTGCCACAATTTTTTGTAAAATGAAGAAATTAAGTGTTTTTTTTCACAAAGTTATCATTTTAACAAGTTATGTCTCATACACAGCATCCACTTACTTATAATTACAATTACACCCCAAAACACATTCTGCTACTCCTCCCTAGCATATGCATACCACGTGTGAGACTTTATCACAGCCCAGATGCATAAAGGGGCCCAATATCCAAGGAACACCTTTTGGCTTTCAAGGAGCATAAATTACGCTTGAATTATGCATCAAATTTCTGTACTAACTATCACATTTTTGGAGGACCTGGAGCAACAGGAAAGTGGCAATACCCAAAAAATGATCCCATTTTGGAAAGCAAACACCCCAAGGTATTTTCTGAATATGTTATCTTTTGAAAATGTAATTTTTTTGTCACAAGTTTTTGGAAAATGCAGGAAAGAAAATGAAAATGCATTTTTTACACAAAGTTGCCAATTCCTAAGATATTTCTAACACACATCAGTGGCATATTTAGAATTACACTCTAAAACAAATTCTGCTATTCCTTTGGAATGTGGCGATGTCACATGTGTGAGACTTTTTCACAGCCTAGCCACACAGAGGAGCTAAAATCCAAGGCGCACCTTCAAGCTTTTTATGAGCATAAGTCATCCATAAAATGACCACATTTTGGAAAGCAAACACCTGAAGATATTTTCTAAGAGGGATGGTGAGTCTTTTGAAGACTTCATATTTTTGCCACAAATTTTTGGAAAATGTAGAATGAGAATGAAAATTAATGTTTTTACACAAAGTTAATATAATAAGTTATTTCTCACATACAGCATAGACATACTTAGAATTACAACCCAAAACACATTCTACTACTCCTTCTGAGTATGGCGATGGTGAGATTTTTTCAATGTGCGGACTGATTATATACTGGACATTGTATCTTGTGTACCGCACAAATCAACCAAATTGTATTAAAACCAAGGTACTGTAATGGTTGCCTCTATAAGAGTGATGAGGGAATGTAACTTAGTGTAGCATCACCTATAGCGGTCCCTGTTCCTATAAGCCAAGAAAGCTTAGCCTACTGGTATATGGTTGCCCCCAGGAATGCCATGTTCACTGGCTAAGATATAGGAGGTAAAGAAAACAAGAACTTAAACAGTAGTGTTGGTAAATGATAACATATCATCAGCACCCCATCCATTCATAAGAAGATTGGGAAGGAGGTAGATTTGGGACTTTTAAGGTGCTTGAAGTAGACAATGATTAAATACATTATTAAAAAGTTAAAAGTTGATTGAATTACAAAATTTAAATATTTCATATTAAAAAATATTTTATTTGTTTTTGTGGGACTTGTATAGTGGTGATCAGGAACACTGTTGCTAGCTTACACTGGTCTGGTGACACTGGACCTGGTGTGGTGACAATCAGACACCGTTGCTAGTTTACACTGGTGTAGTGACACTGCAACTGGTTTGGAGGTGATAAGGGACACTGTTGCTGGCTGCACTGATCTGGTGTGGCAGTCAGGAAGAGTGATTCTAGCTACACTGGTCTGGTGACACTGTGGTTATAATCTGATAACTGTGACTGGCTGCACTATTAGAGCCCATTCACATGTGAGGTTTGGGGGTGGTAAAACCTCACGGTTGAGCCGCCGTTTTACCACCGCTCAACCACTGTACCCTTTAGCTGCACAGGCAGTGGCTGGGGTGTACAAATGACGTGGCTACGATGCATTGCTTCACAGCTGTGGCAGGCAGTGTACTACCACCTCTGATCGTGACCCATTTAAGTGAATGGGGTTGTTTGTGTGAGGTCCAAGGGGTTAAAGTAGGTGGTGAGGAGGTGATACCATGCCTCCTCACTGCCTGTCAAATGCTCTCTGAAGAGCGATACAAACACCGATGGAGCTTCAGAAAACATCTCACAAGTCCTTATGGTGACATCATGACTGCTATGGTGGTGATCAGGTACACTGGGTGTGGCAGTGATGAGGGACACTGTAACTGGTGTGGTGATGATCAAAGACAATGTGACTGGTGCAACGGTGATTAGGGACAGAGTGAGTGGGGGGTGGTGATTAGGGACACTGACTGGTGACAGTATGGAAAAAAAAAATATATATATATATATATATATATATTTTTTTTTTTTTACACTATTATTGCTTATTACAGTGGATGGACAGCCACACAATGGAAAAAGTATTTTATTGAGAAAAAAAATATATATAAACAATATTCCACAATATAAATCCCAAGTCATTCGTGTCTTCTAGGGATTTAGATCCAAATCAATCACGATAAGTGCTGTACAATTATGTTGGCCCATCACCATGACTTACTACCACTCCCAACGATCTTCTCCTGCCACTACTCCAATTGCAAAATACAAATCCACAGTAGCTTCTGTATTTTAAAGCATGGATCTTGGGGGACATTGACAGATACCGTATGTATCTGTGTACAAACCTCAGTTGGAGGTTCGGGTTGGAGAATTGAGCAAATATGAACTCAAGTTCATTCCGGACCCTGTTTTTTTTTTTTCTTTTTTATGTGCCTTGTGTCCAGCTTTCCTGTAGGTGGCAGTATAACTGTAAGTTTCTTACTATGAGGCTGTGAACCTCAATAGACTCTGAGAAAAGTATTTTACAGTGAGATTAAAGGGAAAATACTTTTAAATTATATTAAAAATCCCTCTGTCCCTTTTAGCAAAAAAAAAAAAAAAAACAAAACAAAAAAACTCAGAGCTCTGGAGCAAGGGGTGTGTCTTTGAAACATATAAGCATACATAGATGCACATATCAGGGAGCGACTATGGGTTTTATAATTGGTCATCTGTATCTAGTGGACTGAGTCTCACTTTGGATCATTTTTGTTTTATGCATTTTTATCAAGTATTTTTGTTCTTTTATAGTATACGCTTTAACCACTTGCCGACCGGCTCACGCCGATATATACGTCGGCAGAATGGCACGGGGCAGCAAAACAACGTACCCGCCACCGTGCCCCCGGGGTGATCCGATTTGTTGCAGAACCGATCAGTCTTCAGGTCCAGGTCCAGGCCAATGATTTCTGGCCTGTACCTGCTGATCGGTTCTGACCAATGAAATGCCTCCTCTGCCTGTGTAATGTAGATAGATAGATAGATAGATAGATAGATAGATAGATAGATAGATAGATAGATAGATAGATAGATGAGAGATAGATAGATAAACAGACAGATAGATGAGAGATACAACACACTGTCGGGTGAATGGCTCTGGCTGGAGGTTGATTCTCGGGCAGAGTTGAAGCAGGGCACCCTCCACCTTCAGTCCGATGACTCTGATCAGAGGATGCTGCTGCAAAGGGACAGTCAGAGGTGCAGATCACACAGTACTTTGCTTTTCTTCTCCATCCACGGAGCCACAGTTCAGGGGCACTTCCGACTTCCTACCGGAACAGAGAAACCGGAAGGCACTCCTGGGGAAAGTACTGCCCATGTGCGAATAGAAAACCCAACAGCAAGGGGAAGCCTGCAAGACGGAAGTGTTCCGGCGCAGTGCTTTGCGCCGCAAGCACTCACAAAACCCTGCAAATGGGTCATCTCACATGCAATCACATGATTGCATAGACATCATGCTCCCCCATAGTGCAATGTGTCCAGCGCCCGTAAAGGCCTTTTTTTTTGTTTTTTTTAGAGAACCTTTTAAAAAATATATATTTTTGTAATTTTTATTTTCAGTGACTAGCACTGGCGGGACGGCGCCCATGCGCCCCTATGGACGGGCCGCCACTGTCACTGACTCTACTTGGGTGCCTGAGAGAAGAGAAGAGAGGAGAAGGAGGCACAACTCCAACGAGGCAGGATGTCCTTTAGGGGGCAGCTTAGGGGCAGTCACCCTATTGCATCACACCGCAGAGCTCTGCAGGTGCAGGGTGCGGGCCTTTTTTGACACATGTGCAGCAGATTGCACCGTTGCTGTTTGCAACCTATGTCTGTAGCGGATCAAGCATGGCCAGAACAGCAGCCGCTTGGGCACCACATGCTTGACCAGACATATGACGACCTTCCATGCAGTCTGTTGGCAACAGCACTTGAAAGACTCACATCAAAGAAATAGGCGGACTTCTCCTTGCTCATCTGGGATCTCCAAACCCACTATACCTCCAGTCCTCTCAAAAACCTGCACTGAGAGGAATGAAGATATAGCAATAGGTGTCCCAAGTACTTGCAGCCAATCTGCTAGCAGTACACCACCATCTGATTTAAGAAGGCAAATTTCCCTACCCCAGTTGCTGAACCGTAAAAAGAAATTTGGTTCCAGCCATCCACATGCTCAGCGTGTGAATGCTAGCTTGGCCAAATTGCTAACACTGCAACTGCTGCCTTTTCAGCTGGTAGACTCTGCCCCTTTCGTGAAATTGTGGAATGTGCTGTATCCCAGTGGCAGGTTCCAAAACACCATTTCTTTTCACAGAAGGCCATTCCGGCTCTCTACCGGCATGTAGAAGGCAATGTTTTGGCCTCGTTGGACAGGGCGGTCAGAAGTAAGGTGCATATTACCGCTGACTCATGGTCCAGCAGGCATGGGCAGGGACATTACCTTCCCTTCATGACGCACTGGTTAACTCTGCTGGCAGCAGGGAAGGATGCAGGACAGGGTTCAGAATTGTTGGAGCTTGTTCCGCCACCACGCCTCCAAAATGCTAGTGGTAATTCTGCCACAGCTTTCTCCTCCACCCCCTTCTCTTCTTCTTCCTCTATGGGCTCTTCTGCAAATTTGTCCTCTGAACCAGCGTGCTCCATAAGCATTCAAGGGGCTACGCAAGCAGTCAGGCAAAAAGATGCCTTGTGGTGCTTGAGTTGGTCTGCTTAGGGGACAGGAGCCACACTGGGGCAGAGATTCTGTCAGCTCTGCAGGTGCAGGCTCAGGGGTGGTTGACGCCATGCCAGCTTCAGCCAGGAAAGGTTGTATGTGACAATGGCACCAACCTTCTCTCCACCCTTCGACAGGGACACTTGACCCATGTTCCATGTTTGGCACATGTATTGAATTTGGTGGTGCAGTGGTTCTTGAGCAGGTACCTAGGCTTACAGGATCTCCTGAGGCAGGGCAGAAAAGTCTGTGGTCATTTCCACCGGTAATACAATGCCAGTGCTCGGCTGGCTGACATTCAAAGGGAATGCAAGCTGCCCACCAACAGCCTCATTTGTGACATGCCCTCCAGTTGGAACTCAACGCTGGCAATGCTGCAGCGGCTGCACATGCAGCAGAGGGCCATCAATGAGTACCTCTGCGAGTATGGGACCAGGACAGGGTCAGGGGAGCTTGGCTTCTTTTCGCCACGCCAGTGGCTACTGATCAAGGATGCATGCACTGTCCTGTCACCATTTGAGGAGGCCATAAGGATAGTGAGCAGCGACAATGCATGCATCAGTGACACTGTCCCTCTAGTCCTCCTGTTGGAGCACATGGTTTGTGGAATAATGGACAGGGCACTTGAGGCAGAACAGCGGGAAGAAGAGGAGGACTTCCTTACCTCTCAAGGCCCCCTTTATCCAGATAGCATTCCTGCGGGCCCACCAAACACACAGGAAGAACGAGGAGGAGGAGGATTGTGTCAGCATGGACGTGGAGGATAACACTC
This sequence comes from Aquarana catesbeiana, assembly GCF_042186555.1. NCBI lineage: Eukaryota > Metazoa > Chordata > Amphibia > Anura > Ranidae > Aquarana > Aquarana catesbeiana. The sequence goes on from NC_133324.1 coordinate 562,979,744, forward strand.
AGCAGCAGTCTTCAAGGGATGGTTTTCAGTCCCCAGAAACCCAAGGAGTTGTACGTGGCTGGGAGAAGATTGTTACGGATCATGTGATCCTTAGTGACCCAGAGGACTCAGAATCAAATACCTCTGCAAACTTGTGCTGCATGGCCTCCCTGATTCTCCAAAGCCTGCAAAAGGACCCTAGGATTTGTGATATCAAGGAGAGGGATCATTACTGGCTTCTTGATCCACGTTACAAGGGTAAGGTTGCAGAACGCATCCTGCCTTGGCAGAGGGAGCAGAGGATGAAACATCTTCAAGAGGCCTTGAAGAAAAGATTGTGCAATGCATTTCCAGATCCTGGGAGGTTAAGATTTCCTACTGCTGGACAACGTGTTGCTGAGGCTTCGGTCAGAGGAAGAGCGGCAGAGAAGTTATCCGGCTCTTGAAGACTGCCTATGCTGACTATCCTATTCCACCTCAATCTTGATGAAGCTAGCTTCCAAAAATATTTTTGGTTTAGGGCACCACCACCTCCACCCAAGGCCCAATTTTTGTACCTCTGTTTAACAGTGGCATGTAATTACAATTTTTGACATAATATTTCAATGTAGGGCCCGTTCCTGCACCCAACAAGGGTATCTGTGAGGGGTTACAGTGTTGTAGCACCACCACCACCACCCAAGGCCCAATTTTTCTGCCCCTGTTTAACAGGGGCATGTAACTCCAAATCTTAATATAATATTTCATAGCAGGGCCCGTTCTTGCGCCCAACAAGATTAACTGTGAGGGCTTACAGTATTCTGGTACCACCAACACCTAAGGTCCAATTTTCTGCAGATTATATAGGGCAGGCCGTATAGTATATATACTGCTGTTCAGAGTATATAGTGCCTGGGGGCCTGGGGGACCCCCACTCCATTTTTTCTTTGAATTTGGGTGCGGGGTTCCCCTTAATATCAATACCAGACCCAAAGGGCTTGGTGATGGACTGCAGGGGGAGACCCATGCAATTTTTTCATCTATATTGCCAGGACCCGACAATACATTATAGCCGCAAGCAGCTTTAAATGACTTTTTTCCTTTAGAAATGTCATTTTGCTGTAGTATTGTTCTAAACATGGGAAAACTGCTCCACAGGCATACTATAGACACCCCCAGGCACAGTATTTAAAGGAATATTTCATTTTTATTGTTTCACTTTCAGCATTATTAAAATCACTGCTCCCGAAAAAACTGCAGTTTTTAAAACTTTATTTTTGCATTGATACAGATCCCCTGGGGCAGGACCAGGGTCCTCAAACACTTTTTATGGCAATAACTTGCATATAAGCCTTTAAAATGAGCACTTTTGATTTTTCACGTAGACTTTAATGGTGTTCAAGCTAATTTTTTGCCTGTTCGCATTCCCTGCTGCAAACCGAACTGGGGGGGGGGGGGGGGTATTCGGCTCATCCCTTCTGAGCATGACGGATGAGAGTGAAGAGGAAGTCACCCATTTGTCAGATTCAGGCTCAGTATACGAATCGGTAGACAGCAGTGGCACCCCGACAGATAGCTCTGACAACGGAGTAGTGGTCCCTGCTAAGGTCAGGCGCAGGGCTGGTGCAAGAATTTTTGACACCCTAGGTGAAACTTCATATTGCCGCACCCTCCTTGGCTCTACCCGACTCCACCCCTTCTGTCCTGCCCATGTATACTCCACCTTTTTAATGAAGCACCCATCAAATGCAGCCCACTAGCGCCCATTAAATGCAGCCTCACCAGCGCCCGTCAATGAATGTTTGCTTGCTTCCATTCATTCGGGAGTCAGGACACAGACACAGTCCTCCCCCGCCACTGCGCCTCTGACACTATGTGCGAATGGAGCGGCGGCTGCCTGCTGATGCTGAGACTTAGTTGCTTGCTGCAGAGAGAAGAGAGTAAGAATACTAGTGGCCGGGCGCCCCTAGGCAGCAGTGCGCCCTAGGCGGCTGCCTAGCTTGCCTAGTGGTAGCACCGGCCCTGGTCAGGCGTACCCGACCCCGTTATTCTGTTGTTGAGGTGCAAGAACCGCAGGGCTCTTGTATGGAGCAGAGACCCAGTACTAGTACCGCTCATCCTTCTGGTGTACTGGCAAGCACCAGTGGCCTAGTACACCATGGTCGTACTTCCAGCACTGCAGTATCATGTGGTGACGTGGTAAGTCCCATAAGTGCAGTTCAAGCTGTGCGGTGGCTAGCACAAATAGTGTCCCGCAGCCACCAAGAAGAAGGCAAACACAGGCCCGTCGAGCCCATAGTGCCCTTCCCGCTGCATTTGCCAATCCTAATTGGGAGCCCACCACTTCTGCAGCACCTGTACTTCCCCCATTCACTGGCCAATCTGGAATTCAGGTGGAAACAGTTGATTTTACGTCACTTGATTTTTATTCTGTTTTTCACAGATCTCTATAGATCTATTGTGGACCAAAACAATTTGCATGCTGGTTAATTCATCAGCGCTAATCCCCAGTTGACCCTTGCCACAGATTGCAAACCTTTTACGGTTTCCGAATTTAAGACCTTCCTGGGCCTATCTCTCCTGTCCTGGCCAGCCTAAAAAAAGTGAGTTGCGGTCATATTGGTCCACTGACCCAATTCACCATATGCCCATGTTCTCTGCTTCCATGACCAGGGCTAGACACGAGCAGATCTTGCGGTTCATGCATTATAATGACAATGAACTCTGTTGTCCTCGGGGTGACCCTGAATTTGATCGGCACCACAATATTCGGCCCCTCGTAAACCACTTCAGCCAACAGTTTGCAGCCTTGTTTACTCCCGATCAAGTTGTCTGCGTTGATGAGTCCCTGATTAATATTTCTGGCCACTTGTCATTCAAACAGTATCTTCCCAGCAAGCATGCCAGATATTGGGTCAAGATGTATAAGCTCTGTGACAGGGCCACATGCTATACATATAGTTTTATGGTTTACAAGGGAAGAGATAGTTACGTAGAGCCGGAGAACTGCCCAGACTACATAGGGAGCGCTGGTAAGATTGTGTGGGACTTGGTGTCACCCTTATTCGGAAAGGGGTACCACTTGTATGTGGACAATTAATACACAAGAGTGCCACTTTTTAGTCACTTGTTTGATCACCAAATTGGCGCATGTGGCACCGTGCGATCTAATCACCCCAGCGGCTTGTGTACATTGCCGTCTTAGGCTGGGGGAGAGAGTCTGCTTGAGATGTAATAATTTGCTCACTGTGAAGTGGAGGGATAATAAGAATGTTTTCGTTCTGTCCTGCCTTCACGCAGACACGACGGTCCAAATAACTACAGCGACTGGTGTTGTGGAGAAATCCCTCTGTGTCCATGAATATAACCTTAATATGGGAGGGGTGGACCTCAATGACCAGTTGTTGGCGCCGTACCTAATTGCCTGTAAGGCCAGACGCTGGTACAAAAAAGTGTCTGTATACTTATTCCAATTGGCTCTGCTGAACGCTTATGTGCTATACAAAGCATCAGGACAAACTGGATCCTTCCTTAAATTCCAGGAAGAGATCATCACAGCCCATCTGTTTCCAGACGATGCTGTGGTCCAACTTCCCAATGCAAATGCAGTGAGCCGGCTGCATGAGAGGCATTTTGCGTATATGTCCTCCCTGGTACCCCTACCCAACGATTACCCCAAAGAAGATTTTGTGTCTGTGGAAAATGTGGATATAGGCATGACACCCGCTATTATTGCCCTCCTGTCCTGGCCAACCTGGTCTTTGCATCGGTGAATGTTTTAAACGCTACCACACGCTAGTGGAGTATTAGCATAGGGTACAGCACGGCACAGTCTAGGGTACACTTTCACAGGGTCTCCAAAGATGCCATCGCATTTTGAGAGACCCGAACCTGGAACCGTTACAGTTACAAATAAAAGTGTAAAAAAAAAAAAAAAGTATATATATATATATATATATATATATATATATATATATATATATATATTAGTTGTTGTTTTATTGTTTTCTCTCTCTATTGTTCTGCTCTGTTTTACTGTATTTTTTAACTGCAATGTTTTATTGTTACTATGTTTTATCATGTTTGCTTTTCAGGTATGTAATTCTTTTATACTTTACTGTTTACTGTGTTAACCATTATTTTCTTTTCAGGTACGTCATTCAGCTGCAGCACTGATTTATTTATCTTGACAGCAACAGCCAGTGGCGTAACTAGAACCTTCAGGGCCCCGATGCAATAAATCATGAAGGGCCCCCCTGACCCCCGGACAGGCCCTTTCCTCTGAGCCCAGTGGCGCAACAACAGGGCCTGGTCGCAAGTGGGTGGCTGCATATAAAGGAACCGATTTCTCCATTTCCCCCTGCTTCTCCTCCTCTCCCTCCCACTGGCATTCAGCGGCTGCAGGAGGAAAATGGAGAGATCGGTTCCTCTATGCCAGTGTTTCTCAATCTTTTTGCAGTCAGGGCACCCTTGAAGTACGCCTCTAGGTGAATGGGGCTGCACTGCAACCACTCTGCAACTGTGTGCATTGCATGCAGTTGCAGCATAGTAATAATGCATTTAAGGGGTTAAAACAGGCAGTCAGGGACATGGAGTGACGTATGACGTCCGCACGGGGGAGGGGCCCAACGTCGGCACTGGGGTGAGGGCTGGAGACGAGTCTCCTGTTCGTCCTGGATACGCCGAGCGAGGTGAGAGCCCGCGGGATGCCCGGACATGACCTCGCGAGCGGCCGCTTTGCAGCATGACCTCCACCCTCCTGCAGAGGTAGCAGCAGGTTCAGCAGACCTCCCCCTGAATCCTCCCCTGAACGGCTAAGTGGAACAGCAGAGAAGGGATCCTAGAGCAAAAGCGGGTGAACAATCGGAGGAGACAGACTTTGCCAAGCCTAACAGACCCCCTGAGGCTCGGTGGCAGGAGACAGCGGGGGACGGCGGAGATTCCGGGCCATGATCGGTGGGCACGCGGGAAGGATCGCGCCCCCCGCACTCTAAACAGCGAGCGTTGCTCCCCTCCAGGGCACTATTCAGGCGGACGAGGAAAACAAGGCATTTGCAGCTGGTTACAAACACGCTGGCAGAGCGAAGAGAAGGAGGAAATGAAGGTACGATAAGCTTAGCCCTGCTTTATACTACATTAAATATTTATAAGTGAGAACTGTGCAGTCTTTAGTTTGATCTACAATAAAAGCCTGAGCTTCAGGGGGACTATTTGAGATCTGGACTGTTATACTTACATATCTGTGTGCTCTCCCTGGATGAAGTTAAACGTGTTTAAATCGAGGCCCTTCCTGATTCCCCCCACCATTCTTACGGTATGGTACGAGATACTACTCGCGAACTAAACAAGTGTCGTGCAGTGCTCAAACGTAATCTCTACAACAATAGAGTCAACAGAAATAACTAAGTGTGGGCAAGAGTTAAATCCCGTTTCAAATTAATGTGATAGTGACAAAAATTTATTTAATCTGTATATAAGATCAGGACGGTTATACTGGCGCCCCTGAGGGCTATGCTGTTGGTCCCTGCCTCAACCCCCTCTGTCTTTTTTTTTTTTTTCTGCTGAGTCTTCAGTAAAAATTTTAGAACTGGACTGATATACTTATATATGTATATATCTGGGTGCTCTCCCTTGAGGAAGTTAAAGGTGTTTAAACCGAGGTCTCTCCTGATTCTCCCCACCTCTTATGTTATGGTATGAGATGCTATCTGTGAACTAAACAAGTGTTGTGCAGTTTCTAAACGTACCTCTACACAATAGAGTCAACAGAAATAACAAAGTGCGGGCAAAAGTTTAACTTAGTTACAAATTTATGTAACAGTGACAAAAATTCATACAATTTATATATATAAGATCAGATAAGATCAGGACTGTAACACCTGTGCCTCTGAGGGCTATGCTGGATATATCCTCCTCCTCCCTCTTGAGTTATATGGACGGCGCTGTTGGTCCCTGCTTCAATCCCTTTTGTCTCTTTTCTGCTGAGTTCTTAGTAGCATGTAGACAGCAGGTGAGACCAGTCCTAGAATCTCCAAGTAAACTACACATCCCGATTACTAGGGACAAATATTGAACAGGGGGGGGAAGTATGAGAGGCCGCTCATCAAGAACAACAGAACCCCAGAACTCAAGGGAGAGTTTGAACACTAGTTCCATACAAAGATATCTAAAAGAAGCAAGTTTGAAGAGTCCTGGAATGGAGGCGAAACAAACAGGAGTGAAGGATAAGAAGAAAGACCAGCAGAAACAGAGAGGGGGACAGGACCAGAGAAGATCAAGAGCCGGAAGGAGCCTCCGCCTGTACCAGTGTTGCGCAAAGAAGAGCAAAGAATAATGGCTCTTGTTCCAAGTAAATCTGAAATGATTGACATGTTCGCTAAACTAGAAAGCGTGATAAAAGCTGAAATTGTAAACATCTGTACTGACATGGGACATCTCTTGCGCAGAGTGGAGGACGCGGAAGAGGCGTCAGGAAATTTTGCTAAAGAAATCATTGAGTTAAAAGAACAGGTCAAGAAAATGCAGATCGAAAATCGCATGTTGGCTTTCAGATTAGAAGAACAGGAAAACCAGAGTCTAAGCCAAAATCTACGTATCAGATCTATCCCGGAGCAACAGAATGAGGACTTGGGGGAGAAGATGAGAAAGATATTCAATCCTATTTTGGGCAGACGTGAAGATGAGGCTCTGAGGATCGACAGGGTCCACAGAGTGAGGAAGCCCCCAAATCTAAAACAAGATACACCCAGAGATGTTATCGTTAAGTTCCACTCGTATGAGGACAAAGAAAAAATGGGGCGGGGGGGGGAGGGGTGTCGGGAATCCTGCAGGTTGGGCTCCGGGGGAGCAGGTGGTAGGGGAGAAGGGTGTGACGGATTGATATGCCAGAGCTCAAATTCTTATCATATAATGTGAAAGGATTAAACTCGCCTATAAAAAGACATAAATTAATGAGGGAGCTTCAGCACCTGGGTGCCGATATAGTATTCCTTCAGGAGACCCATCTGACCCTAGACTCCAGAATTAGGCTTTTCTCTCCAAGGTTCCCTATGTGGTTCTACGGGGATACAACCCTTAAGAGAGCAAAAGGGGTCGCTATTGGGTTCTCGAAAGCCTCGAACTTCTCACTAGTAGACAGAATGATGGACCCCGATGGTCGCTACATTTTACTGAAAGGCAAAATGGGGAATAGGATGTTTACTTTGGTGAACGTATATTGTCCCAATAGAGACCCGACGGCTTTTCTGGGACAGGTGTTGACGAAGCTCATGGAGTTTAGGGAGGGTGAGGTAATATTGGCAGGGGATCTCAATTTTTGCTTAGATCCAGATCTGGATAGTACGTCCCGTGCCCAGGGGATAAAGAAGGCTTCTGTCTGCTCAATCGGGCGGAGGTTATTCCGCTGTCAGCTAATGGATGCATGGAGAATGCAGCATGCCAAAGAGAGAGATTTTACCTTCTTCTCCCCTGTGCACGGGACTTACTCCAGACTGGATTATATTTTTGTGGACCACAGCATGTTGGAGTGGGTAGAGGAAACTAGAATAGAAGTCTTATCCCTTTCGGATCATTCCCCGGTCATGATGAAGGTGAAAATCCCAGAATGGCAACGACAACCTTTCTCGTGGAAGCTGAATGAATCCATGTTTAAGGATCCAAAGGTAGTTGAAAGGATCCAGGAGGAAGTGGTTTTCTTCTTTAAATCGAACGATACGGGAAAGGTGTCCCCCTCTATTCTGTGGGAAACACACAAAGCCTATATTAGAGGGATCCTCATGTCTCTGGGAGCAGGGCTTAAAAAAAAGAGAAAGGAAGAAAGGGAAAGGCTAATAGAGGACATTTTCTCTTTGGAACAGGCACATAAAAAGTCCAAGGGGCAGAGTCAGGATTGCTATCGCCAATTAATCGCCAAAAGGGAGGAGTTGAGGGACGTGATGGAGCGGGATGCTAAGAAAGCCCTTAACAAGATAACGAAGGATAACTACCTCTGGGCGAATAGGTCGAGTAAACACCTGGCCGGATTAATAAGAAAAAAAAGGGGTCGGAATTTTATTGAAAAAATTCAAAACAAAAAAGGCGAGGCAATAGTGACCAGTAGAGGCATGGCAGAGGAATTTAAAAAGTTCTATGCGGCTTTGTATTCTATCGGGCAACATGGAGCAGAGGACCCCACGCGTATGAGTAGAGGGGAGGAATTCCTGAAGGGGGCGGGTCTAGTGGAGTTATCTGAGTTATCTGAGGAGCCCTGGTCCAGATGGATTTTCCACCATATACCAAGAAAAATTAAAACACATTCTGGTGCCTAGGCTGTGTCATTACTGGAACGAATTAGGCACCAACTGTGAAATGGAGAGGGATGCCCTAGCGGCGGCGATAACTTTGATATTAAAAGAGGGGAAGGATGCCAGGCTTTGTTCAAGCTACAGACCCATTTCGTTGCTGAACACTGATGTCAAACTTTACGCGAAAGTACTGTCCACTAGACTGAAGAAAAAAATGACCTATCTGCTTCACCCAGACCAGGCAGGTTTCGTACCTGGGAGACAGAGTAGGGATAATGGGGTGCGAGCGGCACTCTTGGTGGAAACCAGCAAACGGGGTGGGCCCCCAGTTCTATTCCTGTCGGTTGATGCTGAAAAAGCATTTGACAGGGTAGACTGGGGGTTCATGACGAAAACTCTCGAAGCCATGGGGATTGGTCCGAGGTATATTTCATGGATCAAAATACTCTATAACAATCCCACGGCCGCTGTCAAGGTGAATGGGGTGCTTTCAAAGCCCTTTAATATGGTAAATGGTACTAGACAGGGCTGTCCCCTCTCCCCTCTTTTGTTCGTGTTGACCCTCGAGCCTCTACTGGCCACTATCCGCAACAACTCAGATTGTAGTGGAGTGAAGACAGGAATTGAGGAGCATAAACTCGTGGCTTTTGCCGATGATGTTCTGTTCTTCATCACGAATCCCAGAATCACGCTCCCAAACTTGTTACAGATTCTCAGAGGTTATGGGGACATCTCTAACTTTAAAATAAACGTAAAAAAGTCAGAGATATTAAATATCAGTATAGGAAAACAAGACAAGGCCCACCTAGCTGAAGCTTTCCCCTTTCCGTGGAAAGGGGAAATTAAGTATTTAGGGATAAAATTAGCCAACACTTTTAAAAAATTGTATTTAAAAAACTATATTCCACTGCTGGATGAGATCAGGCAGGAAGCTAGGAGATTATCATCAAGGCCTCTATCCTGGTTTGGACGCGTAAACACGGTTAAAATGGTACTGACACCTAAAATTGTATATAAATTTCAGATGGTTCCTATCCCTCTGCCCAAGTACTATTTTAGAGCCCTTCGGAGCTCGATTGCGAAATTTGTCTGGGGTGGCAAAAAACCACGTATCTCTTATGCAACTTTAAGCAGGGGAAAAAAAAAAGGCGGACTTGCTCTGCCTGATTTTAATAGGTACTATATATCTGCAGTCTTAGCAGGAGTTATTGATTGGTCAAAGAAGGAATCGGAGAAAAGATGGGTAACTATAGAATACTATTTAAGTAACACTAATCTAGGGCACGTTTTGTGGAATCCACCTAAATTTAGAGCACTTAGTAGTAACACGGCTGTTTTGACATACAACACTTTTAAATATTGGGATTTGATACACAATAGAAATAAATGGACATACAACTCACCATTGATTTATATGAAAAATAATATATTTTTTGAGCCTGGGATGAGGGAGGTGGGGGAGAATTGGTTAAAAGATGATTGCATTCAATTAAAAAATGTTTTGAGTAAAGGGAGAATTCGCACGTTTGCCGAGTTAAGGAATGAATCAGGGTCCTGGGTGATAGATGGGTGGAGATTCCTCCAGCTCTCGCATTTCATAGAAAAACTACCGAAACCACTGAGAAGTGAAGATGAGTATAGACCGCTTGAGCAGCTTTGTGTGAGGGAGCAAACGGGTGGTGTTATTGCTCAAATATATAGGATCTTGGGAACAGAGACGGAACTGGAGGTGCCTCCCTACCTCAAAAGGTGGGAGCAGGAGTTGGGGTCACAATGCAGTAAAGCTTCGTTAGAAAAGATCCTGCAGTTGGTACACTATTCAGCACTAGACATAAGAAGAACGGAAATTCATTATAAATGTCTTGCAAGATGGTATGCCACCCCAGACAGATTAAGCAAAATTGATAGTTCGAAATCAGGTACCTGTTGGAGGGGGTGTACATGTTTGGGAACAATGGCCCATATGTAGTGGGAATGTCCCATCATTAAGATTTATTGGAAAAAAATCATATCTTTGATTAAGGAGATCACTGAGGAAGAAATAGTAGAGGACCCGTGGGTATGTCTCTTCCATGGTACAACGATGTCGGCAAAAAGATACCGGTCCTCCTTGGTCCCTATAATGCTCGATGCAGCCAAAAGACAGATTGCCATGAAATGGCAGGAACTGTCTATTCCAAATATACGAGACTGGCTTTTTTACATAAACGAAATATATAATATTGAGGGTTTGGATGAGGGGGGACTGGTACTAGATGAGGGGGAGGAACAGATGGGGAAATGGGCTGGCTGGCAAAAATTTAAAAGGTCTTGGAGTTATCTGGAGGAGATAATAAAGACAGTATAAATGGCGGAAGTTCAATTTGAGACTGGCAAGAGTTAATATAGAGAGTGGTCCCTTTGGTAGTCCTCTGCAGGAAAGGGGGGAGGGAGGGGTAGGGGTTAGGGGGATTGGGGATAATGTTATCAATATCTGATTTATGAAATGTAATTGGTAATGTTACCGGTGGGGTATGGTTTTGTATTGATAAAATTATAAATAAAGAATTAAAAAAAAAAAACAGGCGGTCAGGAGGCAATATATTGCCTCTTTACCGGCTGTCAAATGCCTCTGAAAAGAGATCTGAGCTTTTTTTTGCTTGTGCTATGAAGCAAGAAAAAAAAATCAGTTCTGATTGTACACATATAGGGGGCAAGATTAAAACGCGCATACATAAAATGAGCATACATAGATGTAACCATACACACATATACTACACACATACATACACACACACACACACTATATATATATATATATATATATATATATATTAAAATGCACATATGCACACACATATAAATACATGCACACACACACACATACATATGAAACTCACATACATACAGATAGAATTTTAAAAATCGGCAGTGCTTTACCTTACCTCTTTCTGCCGGGTACTGCACTGTAGGGGGAGACAAAGAGTACAGCACACACTGTTATTTCACTTTAGGTCAAATCAATGTGACAAGCTCCCTGCACACTGCCGATTACAGTTCGACTGAGGATCAAGAAGCTCGGTCTCTTCCTGCTCCTCCTATTGAAGTATACAGGGAGCCCGGTCGCCATGGTGACCCCAGCGACCCCTATACTTCTGCCACTGGCAACAGCGTTTGCCCTCACGATACTTAAATCAGCGACTCCATTGCTGTAGGAGGTGATTTCACCACCAAAGTTTAAAAAAAAAAAGGAACATATATGCCGAAGCATGGGGGCAGGGGCGATTTGCCCCTAACATTAGGCATATTTTTTTTTACACTTTTTTGGGCACAGATTGTTGTTGTTTTATTGAGTTGTTTTATTGTTACCATTGTTTGCTTTTCTAGTACACCATTAAGCTGCAGCACTGATTAATTTATCTTGACAGCAACAGTGTTTGTTCTCATGATACGTAAATCAGTGACTCCAGTGCCGTAGGAGGTGATTTCACCACCACTGTAAACAAAAAACTGTGCATGTATGCCCAACATTAGAAGTAGGTGGATGCAGGGTGGTATTCTAATAGTGGGCATACCCACTGATCAATCTCTTTTTTCGTTTAGCCCATAGGCTGCAAGAAAAAAAAGAACATTACAATATATGCCCAACAAGGACCAGCAATGTACTGGTATGTTGCTGGACTTTGAGTGCTTATAACATCATCTCCCCAAAATTCACAAAACTGATTGTCCTTTACAAGGACAACCAATCGTGGCCGGAATTGGTTCCTTATTGGAGCATTTGGGAGAATGGGTAGACCGACACCTACAGCCTTTAGTACACAGATTGCCTGGCTACATTAAAGATACGAGCACGGTCCTTTTCTATATTACATCTGTCAAATGGACATCTACCTATGTGTGGGCTACACTGGATGTGAGGACACTTTATTTGTAGATCCCCCACAGTGCTGGATTGCAGGCCATCCAATATCATCTTCAATGCTATAGCTCCTATTCTCAGGAGCTACAGGAGTTTATTTTGTTAACCGTTGAGCTCTTATTAAAGCACTATTATTTTTTACTCAATGGGGTGTATTATGTTCAGCGCTGTGGGGCCTCGATGGGTGCTAGATTCTCACCGTCCATGGCAAATCTCTACATGGGTTGGTGGGAGGAACAATTTTTGTTCTCTCCCAGCAATCTCTTTGCCAGGCAGATTGTATGGTATGGTCGCTATATCGACCTTGTGATGGTGACACTATAAGATTATATGAATTTTGGAAATGCCTTAATGACAATTAGTTAAATTTGCATTTTTCAATTGAGCATGATGCTTTCAGTATCAACTTTAGATATCACCCTAAAGGACGATCCAACTATGGGTGATGTTTCAACATGCACCTATAGGAAATCATGCTCTGGTAACACTACACTTTTTGCAGCCAGTTGTCATCCATCCCACACCATCAATGCCATCCCTTATGGGGAGTTTATTCGAGCCAAATGAAACTGTTTAACAGACTCAGCCTTTGAGATGGAATGCAAGGTCATTCATCAGCGCTTATTGGACTGAGGTTATAACGAACCTGTTATACACCAAGGACTGGAAAGGGTTTTGATAATGGACAGAGAGGAATTACTGTCAGAGAAGCCTAAAACCAAGAGAGAGTGTAAAAATAAAAATAAACCTTATAAACCTTACCACTCTAGAAATAGAAGAACGGGCAAACCTATTACGTTTGTAACTACGTTTTCCCAAGAATATCATGAAATAGTCAGAATAATAAAAAAGAATCTGCCAATACTGTATACAAATAAAGATTTAAATTGGATATTGCAAGCAGGTTGCCACTTTTCTAGCCAACGTGCACCCACGTTAGGGACTGCATTATCACCTAGTCTTTTCTCATTTAAACAATGCCAACCCACCTGGCTCTCCTATCCTGGAAGTTACCCTTGAAATACAAAAACCTGTAGGTACTGTAATTTGTGTCTTTTGGGTAAAACGTTTGTTGCCACAGCCACAGATGAAGAGTTCATCATACAGCAAAACATCAACCGTGGCACAAACTATGTAATTTACCTGATCACCTGTATTTCATGCAGCCTCCAATATGTAGGTTGTACCACACATGCTTTGAGAGCCTGTATAGGGGAACATTACTATGACACAAATAACCCAAATGCTAGAAATATTGAGAATGCAACACGTCACTTTAGAGAACGTCATCAGGGTGATCTTTCCTCATTTCGCTTCAGAGGAATAGAACAGTTGTCTCACTCGCCCAGAGGAGGTGACACGGAGAGAAGGCTACTGGGGAGAGAAGCATGGTGGATTTTTAGATTAAAAACTAGATCGCCGGGGGGGAGATGGGCGGAGCCTAGCGGAGCAGACATGCATTGTTAGAGCTCCACACCGCTGAGGAGAGAAGAGAAGGACAAAGCGGAGCCTGCAGGCTCAAAAGGTATCCATTTGAACCTTTTTGCCCCTGGGAACAAACTGTGAAAGTTTGGGCAGGAAATATGGTACCGGGAGGAAACCGTGGCAGAAATAAAAATCACCTCACAAAGAGCTCACAGGCACTCACTGCAGCTGAAGCAGCTCCAGTCACCTCACAAGATACAGCATCAGGGCACTCTCACAGACAGAAAATGTCACAGCAAGACTCTCCATTTGAGTCAGATACAGAACAAATCCTCTCACAAACTTCTCCACAAGCCTCCTCAGTATCCCCAGTAATATTATTACAATTTGAAAAGATGCTTCATAAGGCTTTAAAACAAACCTCAGACCAAATAACAAAAAGCCTAACCAAAGAAATAAGAGAGCTGGGAAACCGCACCGCAGCCTTAGAAATAAAAATAGATGAAATTGAAATTACAACCCAAGAAAATATAACAGAATTGGAACAATTAAAAGAAGAGAATTTAATACTTCAAACTAAGCTCGAAGATTACGAAAATAGAGCCAGACGTTCAAACTTGCGCATAAGGGGAATACCTGAAACTGTGACAGACCTGCAATCTACTATTACTGCTCTATTACAAGAACTAAAGCCAGATATCCCTATTGAACGTTTAGAACTGGACAGAGTACACAGAGCCCTCACAGCCAAAAAGAAAGATGGACCCCCACGTGATATAATCACAAAATTTCATTATTACAGAACGAAAGAACAAATACTAATTGCTGCAAGAGAAAAAAAGGAACTTAATTTTCAAGGACACAATTATCAAATTTTTGCTGACCTATCCCAACTTACTATTACTAAAAGACGATCCATGAAACCCCAACTAATGGAACTGCAACGCCACAACATTATGTATCAATGGGGCTTCCCCTTTTCAGTCAGATTTAACCACCAAGGTACAATTTACAGAAGCAGATCAGCAGATGAACTACAACAAACGCTTTTAAAATTAAATCTGACAGAACCCACAAGCAGCAACTCTCCCACACGCAGAAGAATGGCATCATCTTCACCTTCAGGCAGCACGCAGAAAATTCCAGAACAAAATGGGAATCATCATTCTCACAAAAGAGGCCGTTATGCCACATCATCCATGGACCAAGAAGATTCAATGGACTGACATCCTAATTCCTGATATCTCTTCATTTATTATACTAAGAGATGGTTCTCTATAAAAAACCTGTATTTATAACTGAATGTAACTGCATTCTGATAGTCACACACTGTGTGGGATCATGTTACATTCCAGTTATATTTCTTATTGCTTCTGATTCATATAGCCTTAGAATATATAAGTGAAATAAGGAAATTCTTGTTCAGTTATATATTATCAGGTAATAACAATAGATTTATTACTTTTTAGGACAAATATGTTCAATAATCCAGAAGTAATGGAAGCTTTTTCTTTTTTTTTCTTAAAACAAAATATATTATTACCTAACTAGTTCCTAGAATTATGTTTTTGTTTATTCTAATCTGAAGCAATACAACCTCAATTTTATGAGTTAACATATCTAAACAGTTGCATATGAATAAAATATGTAATTGTTTACTCTAAAAGGGTTAAAATCCCCAAATAATTCAAACTATCTTCATCAATACCAAAGTTATTAACAGTACCTTTCTAACTGAATTATTTAGCCTAGGGCAAGACTAACCATATACAACCACCCTGGAATAAATAATTTCAACAAAAACTATATTCTGCACTCCAATTAATGAAACATCATTTTGATGTCTTTTGACATAGCACTTCTCTCCTGTAAGCGGAAGATCCGTGTACCCCCATTAGCCCTCCTCATTCTCCCAACCATATTATGTGGGAGTGTGACGAAGGCACTTATTCCCCTGAGAGAGATATTTATTCTCTTTCACGGGTAAATTGTGATTACTTGCAAAAAATAATTTATACAATGTATCACCTAATCTCATATGTTTTTTGTTTACTCTTTACTCCAGAATTCACTGGTTTCTTTTCTATCTTTTCATCTCTTCAGTCCACACAGGTTGATCTGCGCAGTCAGCTCTGCATAACAAAAAGTAAGTCAAAACTATCTGATCTGTTGCCATGGCACCACTGAATATACTTCCCCTGAATGTTCAGGGAATAAATGTCCCTCAAAAAAGGACCAAAGCCTTCCGTACTTTCCATAACAAGAAGGTTCACATAGTATGCCTCCAAGAAACACACTTCACCAAAGATTCTACTCCAAAATATATTTCTCCTTTTTATCAACAAATTTACACGGCTTCTGCCTGTACCAAGCAAAGGGGAACTCTAATTGCATTTCATCGATCCACACCATTCACCTTATCATCAGAAATTAAAGACCCAGAAGGTAGATACCTGATACTCATGGGTTATATAATGGATACAGCAATCACGGTGATTTCCTACTACGCTCCTAACAAACAACCTACACCATTCCTCTCACATATATTACAAGTGATTAATACACACAAAATAGGAACAGTGATAATGTGTGAGGATTCGAACCAGGTCCTCCTCCCATTTCTAGATAAATCACCTTTTACGCCATCCAAAATAACCTCTAGATTACCTTTTTCTCAACTTCTTTCCAAATACAATCTGGTAGATTCGTGGAGAGAAAGTAACCCAATGAAAAAGAAATTCACTTATTTCTCGCACCCTCATCAAACCTTCACCAGAATAGATCATATTTTTCTAACAATAGGAATGTTACCAGAAATTATTGCATCAGATATAATTCCGATTCCGCGGTCTGACCATAATGCAGTATACACTACTATAGCCTCAGCCATACCAAAAGCGCATGACCCAACGTGGTACTTACCGGACATAATGCTCAAACACCCACTACATCAGATGGCCATTGAACAAGCTTTAAAGGAATACATATCAATTAATAATACAACAGACATCTCCCCAATAACACTGTGGGAAGCTCATAAGCCTGTCTTGCGTGGTACAATACAAAGACAAATGGCACTATTTAAACGGGAACGCAAAAATCTAGCAAAAAAACTAGAACTCAATTTTAATGCAGCCTACATATCATTCCAAGATAATCCATCTCAGAGTACAAAATCTCATCTGGAAAAATCTAGATTGGAATACGATCTATTTCTCACTGAATCAGTTGATAAATCCCTCAAACGCTCCAAACACAATTTCTACATGAATACAAACAAACCAGGTACATATTTGGCTCGGGCATTAAATTCAACTAACAAATCTTTCAAACCAATACGTTTGAAATTATCAAAAAATGTTTATACTTGTAATCCAGTTAAAATAGTCCATAAATTTCACTCACATCTCGCAACTTTATACAAGACAAACAATGAATTTAATCCTACAGAGGCTGAATCCTTCTTCTCAAAAATAACCTTACCTGAGTTATCTCAGAATCAAAAAAGCAGTTTGGATGAGCCTATAACTATAGATGAAGTTGCTAACGCCATAAAAGACCTAAAACTTAACAAAAGACCAGGCCCAGACGGCTACTCGGCTTTATACTATAAAACATTCTCAGAAATACTCTCTCCCATTCTCACTGAAACTTTTAACAAACTTCTAGATGGACATTCTTTTCAGCAAGAAACACTAATGGCAATTGTTTGTATGATCCCAAAACCCCTTTCTGATGATACTTCCTGTGTGAATTATCGGCCTATCTCTCTGTTAAACCTTGATATTAAATTATTAGCAAAAATAATAGCAAAACGCCTCAATAGCATTATAGGAAAATTAATACATAGAGATCAAGTAGGCTTCATGCCAAATAGACAGGCAGGCGATAATATACGCAGGGCAGTGTTATTGGCACATATTGCTAAAAAACGGAAAATCCCTTTATGTTTTCTATCACTCGATATTAAGAGGGCATTTGACACAGTATCCTGGCAATATATGCAATATTCATTACAAAAATGGGGTTTTGGACCCCACTTTTTAACATGGATCAAAGCATTATATAATAAACCCAAAGCCTATATAAAATATGCTGGATACAAATCTGATGCCTTTAATATCGAAAGAGGTACCCGACAGGGTTGCCCATTATCTCCCTTATTATTTGCCCTTATACTCGAACCCATGGCCCAATACATCAGAACAAACCAAACTATAACTGGCATTGAAGTAGGAGGTATTACACACAAATTATGTATATTTGCAGACGATATATTACTTTTTCTATCATCACCACAGGTTTCTGGTCCTAACTTAATACCAGCTCTTGATGGATTTGCAGCCCTATCCGGCCTTATGATTAATCCTAAGAAATGCCTAGTGCTTAATATTTCACTCACAAACATGAAATTGATCCCGGCTAGGGCTGCACTCCCATTCACATGGGCAGAAAAATCAATCTCATATCTTGGAATTCATTTAACAGCATCTCATTCTGACTTATTCTCAACCAATTATCCTCCTGTATTAAGACAGATCACAAATCTAATAAAACAATGGTCGCAACTTCCTTTATCCTGGATAGGGAAGATTAATGCAATCAAAATGACTATTCTACCCAAATTGCTTTATCTATTCAGAGTCCTCCCTATTCCAATTCCTTCCTATTTTTTGAGAATAGTACAAAAAAGAGCAACTTCGTTTATATGGGGCTCTTCTAAACCACGTATACCTATACACACACTACATCTTCCCAAAAATAAAGGAAGCCTGGGATACCCTAATTTTACTAACTACTACAGAGCAGCACATTTGGCCAGTCTGTCCAAATACCATGCAAAACAGGAAATCCCATTATGGGTATTTATAGAGGCTTCAGAAAATGACCCTCTATTAATATCAAACTTATTATGGCTTGATCCTAAAGACCGCTTTAAAATTCATATTCCCATAACTAAACACTTCTTATCTCTCTGGGATAAACTAAAAACCAAATATCAGTTACAATCTCCACACAATCCTCTCCTTTCTTTTATCAGAAATCCGGCCTTTTATCCGGCATGGATCTACCCAAATTCTTTTAAAGCTTGGACAACATCAGGCATTCAGACACTAAATGACTTCATAGCATCTAAATCATTCCTTTCATTCCCATCGCTTAGAGAAAAATATGATCTACCAAACTCTGAGATATTTAGATATCTCCAAATCAAAAATTTCTATACACCATTCCTAAAGGGGGGATACACCATTATCCCAATTATCCATTTTTGAATCAATCTGTACAAAAGATCCATTTGCTAAAGGTACAATTTCATCACTTTATAATCAATTATATGGAGTAGCAAATCTTAATAGACCCTCTTACGTTCAGAGGTGGGAGGAGGACCTGGGACGAACTTTAGAAGACACGGACTGGTCTAACATATGGCTCACATCTAAGTCATCTTCACCCAACATCTTAGCACTGGAGACAAATTATAAAGTCCTAATTCGCTGGTACCTTGTACCCGCTAGAGTGGCAAAATATTCACCTAATACTTCAGCTCTTTGTTTTCGAGGATGCCCAGAAATAGGCACACATTTACACATATGGTGGACGTGCCCAGTAATCCAAACCTTCTGGAAGGAAGTCTTCGTGATTGCATATAAAATATTTAAAAAAATAATACAACCAGATCCATATATAATTTTACTTAATCTAAAACCGGAATGGTTAACACTCTCTCAATTCAAACTTATGATCCAACTAATAACGGCTGCAAAACAAACAGTGGCCAAGGCATGGAAATCTCCTACATTGGTACTAGCAGAAACAATTCACAGAATGAATAATACAATGTCCCATGCTAAGATGGTAGCCATCGATCAAAATCAAATTCCAAAATTTGAAAAACTTTGGCATCCTTGGATAAAACAACAGTTCCTGTCAAACTTCAATGACTCTGTCCTGTTGCCATGGTAACAGATTAAATGACTTACAGAGACACCCATTCTAAGGCTTCAAAGAGAACTAAAAAGAATAATAAACTGACGAGTGGGACAACCTTGTGGACCATACCTCTACCTTTCTACCCTTTTTCTTCTTTCTCTTTCCTTTTCTCCACCTTACGATTAAAGCTCATTATCAGAATTTATTTGACCTATATACACTCTACCTGTAAACAATATGTATAGTAGGTATAAATCATTTAAATACCTACAAAAGTAACTAAGGAAATGATATATATCTTTAATTTAGGTTTACGTGAACCCAATGTTTAATATTTGAAATTTCATGATATTTACCTATATAAACCCTATTGTAAAACAATGAGCTTACTTTAGATCCTTGTAAACTTACTTTATGTATCTTTATAATATTGTATACTCAATAAACTTCTTTTGACAAGGAAAAACTAGATCGCCTCGGGGGTTAAACCTGAGGTGGGATCTGGACTTGCACTTACATTAACCACTTCAATATCAGGAATTAGACACCTTCCCGCCCAGACCAATTTTCAGCTTTCAGCGCTGTCGCATTTTGAATGACAATTGCGCGGTCATGCTACACTTTTTTTTTATCATTTTGTACCCACAAATAGAGCTTTCTTTTGGTGGTATTTGATCACCTCTGCGTTTTTTATTTTTTGCACAACAAATAAAAAAAGACCGAGAATTTTGAAAAAAAACAAGTTTTTCTTTGTTTCTGTTAAAATTTTTTGTAAATAAGTACGTTTTCTTCTTCAATGATGGGCACTGATATGGCTGCACTGACGGGCACTGATATGGCGGCACTGATGGGCACCAATGAGGTGGCACTGATGAGGTGGCACTGACGGGCACTGATGATGGGCATTGATAGGTGGCACTGATGGGCACTGGTATGCAGCACTGATGGGCACTCATAGGTGGCACCCATGGGCACTCATAGGCGGCACTGATGGGCACTCGTAGGTGGCATTGATGGGTACTTATGGGTGGCACTGATGGGTACTTATGGGTGGCACTGATAGGTGGCACGGATGGGCACTGATAGGTGGGCACTGATGGGCATGGATGGGCACCGACAGGTGGCACCGATGGACACTGATGGGTGGCACTGATGACACTGATTGGTGGAACTGATGCCCCTAAGGGTGGCATTGCTGGGCATCACTGCAATATACTGGTGCCAATCAGTGCCCATTTGTGGGCACTGATTGGCACAGATTGGGCACTGACTGGGCACATTAGGCACATGTGGATCGCCATGAGGTACATGCCTGGCCATCCACATGTTGCCCCTTCCCTGGTGGTCCTAGTGGCGATCCCTGGTGGTCCAGTGTGGTCATCTGAGGGGGGCTGCGCTGATAAACAATAAGCGCAGACCCCCCTGTCAGGAGAGCCGCTGATCGGCTCTCCTCTACTCGCGTCTGTCAGACGCGAGTGAGGAAAAGCCGATCAACGGCTCTTCCTATTGACATTGTGATCAGCCGTGATTGTACACAGCTGATCACGTGACAAAGAGCCTCCATCGGAGGCTCTTTACCAAGATCGGTGGAGCGGTGTGTCAGACTAACACACGGCTCCACCGATCTCCGCGATGCTGGACGTCATATGATGTCCAGTCAGGATAACTGAACCACCACCCGGCCATCATCTGCTATGGGCCGGGCGGGAAGTGGTTAAGAATGCCTCTCCCCAGAGCCTCCTCTCTCTCCCTTTTCCTTTCTTATGCAGATGTCTATACATGTATGAATGTATGGACGTGTGTGTACATGCGTGTGTGTACATACATGTGCATATTATCACTACAAGGTGAAAATTAGTGGTATACACATGGATCACCCTATATGTATTGCAGCTGATTCTCTTTTTTGGATAATTGCCTGCAGTCAGTTAAGACAATCAATGGGTGGAGCCTGTGATCTTTTAGAGCTACTATTTATTTCAAAGTATTATGTCTGTAATGTAGTTATGACTAAGGCCTTATAGGCTGAAACGCGTCAACTTACTTAATCTGCATTTGTTCACTGTGGCTATTCAATAAAATGAAAACATTTTAAGAGCAACAACCAGAGTGTGGATCATTTTTTCCACATATACCAGAATGATGCCTGCAGATTTAGGTATCATCTTGGTATAGTTCTTTTGAGCCAGCGGTCGGCTTTCACGTAAAAGCAATCCTAGCAGCCAATTAGCCACTAGACTGCTTTTACAAGCAGTGGGAGGGAATGTCCCCCCCTCCTGCTGTCTTCCATGGTTTTCTTTGGCTCTCCTGTCCCACTGGGAAACTGAGAATGCAGCCGGTGGTTCCACCAGCTGACCATAGAGCTGATCGAAGATCAGAATGGCTTCAGTCATCTCTATGGCCTAAGAAACCAGAAGCTACTAGCATTTTATGACTTTGGTTTCACTGGATATAAACAGCGCCATTGGGAAATTAGGAAAGCATCTTATCACACCGATCTTAGTGTAGTCAGATGCTTTGAGGGTTTTTTTTTTTAAAGAGTACCTGTCACTACCTATTGCTATCATAGGGGATATTTACATTCCCTGGGATAACAATAAACATGATTTTAAAAAAATGAAAGGAACAGTGTAAAAATAAAATAAAAAAGCAAAATAAATAATAAAAAAAATTAAAAAGCACCCCTGTCCCCCCCATGCTCACATGCAAAGGTGAACGCAAGCGTCGGTCTCGTGTCATATGTAAACAGCAATTGCACCATACAAGTGAGGTATGGGCTCAGCCCTTCCTTCTCTGAGCTGGCTGCTCAGCTGTCGGCTAATTGCCAGCTCTTATGTCTCCACAGTTACTCGGCTGTTGATGATATCCTGCTCATCAGACCTGCCTACTGAAGCCGTCCAGTCCAGAGGATCTCTGCATTCGCCTTGATCAACATCACAGAAACTATCTCCTGCGATCCTGTTCAAGACTTGCTTTGCTAAAATCTCCTCTGGCTCCAGATCCTGCTTTCTGTTCCACTACATTGATCCCTGACTTCTGGCTTGGCTGACTAAACGTTCCAGTTACTGAACTCTGGCTATGTTTTGACTACGTTGTTCTTTTTATTTTTTTTTTAAACAAGTGTGATTTAACTATACTTCTGTCTTGGCCTGATTTTGTGGCTTCTGACACAGATAGAGGGCAGTCATTTTAGCAGTAGAGCTCCTCTGTAAATCTAAAGTGGTAATTTAAAAGCTTGTCATGTTTGGTATCTATGTACTCGGCATAAGATCATCTTTTATATCTTACCAAACATTTGGGCAATATAGTGTGTTTTAGTGCATTAAAATTCAAAAAAAGTGTTTTTTTCCCAAAAAATTGCGTTTGAAAAATCGCTGCGCAAATACTGTGTGAAAAAAAAATTGCAACACCCACCATTTTAATCTGTAGGGCCTTTGCTTTTAAATAAAATATAGTTTTTGGGGGTACAAAGTAATTTTCTAGCAAGAAAGAAAATATTTTTTCATGTAAACAAAAAGTGTCAGAAAGGGCTTTGTCGTCTGTGGTTAGAAGAGTGGGCGATGTGTGGCATAAGCTTCTAATGTTGTGCACAAAATACCAGGACAAATACAAATGACCTCATTTTGGAAAGTAGACACCCCATTTGCTGAGAGGCATGTTGAGTCAATGGAATATTTTATATTTTGCCACAAGTTTCGGTGAAAAATTTTTTTTTTCACAATGTTGTCACTAAATGTTATATTGCTCACACATGACATGGGTATATGTGGATTTGCACCCCAAAATACATTCTGCTGCTTCTCCTGAGTACAGGGATACCACGTGAGGGACTTTTTGGGAGCCTAGCCGTGTACAGGACCCCGCAAACCAATCACCGCCTTCAGGCTTTCTGAGGGCGTAAAATGGTGATTTTACTTCCTTACTTACTACCTATCACAGTTTCGGAAATGCCAAGATAGTACAACCCCCCCCCCCCCCAGACCCCATTTTGGAAAGTATACACCCCAAGGTATTTGCTAAGTGGCATGGTGAGTATTTTGCAGATCTCATTGTTTTTGAAAATGGAGAAAGAAAAGGACATTTTTTTTTTTCTTTTTTCAATTTTCAAAACTTTGTGACAAAAAGCGAGATCTGGAAAATACAGCAAAATACTCACCATGCCTCTCAGCAAATAGCTTGAGGTGTCTACTTTCCAAAATGGGGTAATTTGGGGGGAATTTGTGCTATTGAGGCATTTCATGGCCTCCGAAACTGTGATAGGTAGTAAGGAGTGGGAAAAAAAGGACACAAATTTCGTTTGGGTACAGCATTGCATGACCGCGCAATTACCAATTAATAGTGAAGCAGTGCCGAATTGTAAAAAGTGATCTGATCAGGAAGGGGGTAAAATCTTCCGGGGCTGAAGTGGTTAATAAAGTTTTATTGAAGATATTGCATGATGTCAGTGCACTTTGTACCTTTTCTGTGGAGTTATACAAGGATTTCCCTGGCTGGAGAAAGATGCAAGGCCATGGATACCATCTTTCAATCTGAATTCTTTTGAGGATTGTGGTCATTACTTAAAGTACTAATGTGGTAAGACAGAAAGCAATATTGTAAGCCTTTCATACACCACTGTTGAATCCTCTTCTCCGGTTATGAGTTTTACGGTTGTTATAGGTTTTACGGTATCACACTATTGTGTATGATTTTCCTTTTTGGGAGCTCTTAATATCCATTTAGAAGTGTGTGGTAAGGATTTCTCCCAAGAAAGAGAACACATAACAACTGGAGAAGAGGATTCAACAGTTGTGTATGAAAGGCTTATAATATTGATTGGAGGCTCACATTATATGATTGTAAATATTTGCACATGTGGAGTGGAACATACTACACTATATAGTCTCCTCTCTTTTTTCCTTTGAGATTTTCTCCGTTATGAGGATTTCCATCAAAGACTCAAGAATCAAGTGATAGTTCTTATAGCAGATGTACTTTATTAAACACAAAGGCCCTGAAGATTTCTTTGAAAGGACATTTAAAAAGGACATTGACATTTTAGTGTGGATTCTGAGATTGCTATTTTTCTGCTCGAGTGGCAGAAGTTTTCAGCTGCTGTAATTACTTGGGAAACCCTACCTCTAGTGTGCGAATATTTAATATTTATGATGCTTTTCTTCCCTGCAGAAACGATACCCTCAAATTTTTAGTGACTCACTTAAGTAAATGCGGCTGCCCTGCAAGCACCCCGCAACCATGTGCAATGCATTTGTTTGAAACATGCCGGTACGAGATTTAAGGTATTGAAGCAGTAGGTAAGGAGGAGATACAATGCCTCCTCACTGCCTGTCAAATGGTCTATAAAGAGTGATCAGAACGTGAATCTCTCTTCAGAGAACAAAGCTAGCGTGAACAAGCCCCTAACCCCTTGGAGCTGGCCCTGCGCAAATATGCGGCCGCTCGGCAGGTGGACCTTGGCACAGAGCGGCTGCATATTTGTGTGCATTAGTGCAATTACAGCTGTGCCGAGAGCTCGCTCCCTGCAAGCTCCCGTCACAGTAACCGGCGACTAACGGAATGCTTTCCGATCATGTGACTGCCATGACAGCCAACCACATAATCATAAACCCTGCCCCACCTCCTTGCATTCGAAACCCCTTAAAAGGTTGGGAGGCTATGGCTCCACGGGGTTAAGGCATTTCAGTGCAAAAAAAATCAGTTAAAAATCATGAGATACGGGGGCAGGAGGCGGAGCCTAGCGGAGCAGACATGCATTGTTAGAGCTCCACACCGCTGAGGAGAGAAGAGAAGGACAAAGCGGAGCCTGCAGACTCAAAAGGTATCCATTTGAACCTTTTTGCCCCTGGGAACAAACTGTGAAAGTTTGGGCAGGAAATATGGTACTGGGAGGAAACCGTGGCAGAAATAAAAATCACCTCACAAAGAGCTCACAGGCACTCACTGCAGCTGAAGCAGCTCCAGTCACCTCACAAGATACAGCATCAGGGCGCTCTCACAGACAGAAAATGTCACAGCAAGACTCTCCATTTGAGTCAGATACAGAACAAATCCTCTCACAAACTTCTCCACAAGCCTCCTCAGTATCCCCAGTAATATTATTACAATTTGAAAAGATGCTTCATAAGGCTTTAAAACAAACCTCAGACCAAATAACAAAAAGCCTAACCAAAGAAATAAGAGAGCTGGGAAACCGCACCGCAGCCTTAGAAATAAAAATGGATGAAATTGAAATTACAACCCAAGAAAATATAACAGAATTGGAACAATTAAAAAAAGAGAATTTAATACTTCAAACTAAGCTCGAAGATTACGAAAATAGAGCCAGACGTTCAAACTTACGCATAAGGGGAATACCTGAAACTGTGACAGACCTGCAATCTACTATTACTGCTCTATTACAAGAACTAAAGCCAGATATCCCTATTGAACGTTTAGAACTGGACAGAGTACACAGAGCCCTCACAGCCAAAAAGAAAGATGGACCCCCACGTGATATAATCACAAAATTTCATTATTACAGAACGAAAGAACAAATACTAATTGCTGCAAGAGAAAAAAAGGAACTTAATTTTCATGGACACAATTATCAAATTTTTGCTGACCTATCCCAACTTACTATTACTAAAAGACGATCCATGAAACCCCAACTAATGGAACTGCAACGCCACAACATTATGTATCAATGGGGCTTCCCCTTTTCAGTCAGATTTAACTACCAAGGTACAATTTACAGAAGCAGATCAGCAGATGAACTACAACAAACCCTTTTAAAATTAAATCTGACAGAACCCACAAGCAGCAACACTTCCACACGCAGAAGAATGGCATCATCTTCACCTTCAGGCAGCACCCAGAAAATTTCAGAACAAAATGGGAATCATCATTCTCACAAAAGAGGACGTTATACCACATCATCCATGGACCAAGAAGATTCAATGGACTGACATCCTAATTCCTGATATCTCTTCATTTATTATACTAAGAGATGGTTCTCTATAAAAAACCTGTATTTATAACTGAATGTAACTGCATTCTGATAGTCACACACTGTGTGGGATCATGTTACATTCCAGTTATATTTCTTATTACTTCTGATTCATATAGCCTTAGAATATATACGTGAAATAAGGAAATTCTTGTTCAGTTATATATTATCAGGTAATAATAATAGATTTATTACTTTTTAGGACAAATATGTTCAATAATCCAGAAGTAATGGAAACTTTTTCTTTCTTTTCTTAAAACAAATATATTATTACCTAACTAGTTCCTAGAATTATGTTTTTGTTTATTCTAATCTGAAGCAATACAACCTCAATTTTATGAGTTAACATATCTAAACAGTTACATATGAATAAAATATGTAATTGTTTACTCTAAAAGGGTTAAAATCCCCAAATAATTCAAACTATCTTCATCAATACCAAAGTTATTAACAGTACTTTTCTAACTGAATTATTTAGCCTAGGGCAAGACTAACCATATACAACCACCCTGGAATAAATAATTTCAACAAAAACTATATTCTGCACTCCAATTAATGAAACATCATTTTGATGTCTTTTGACATAGCACTTCTCTCCTGTAAGCGGAAGATCCGTGTACCCCCATTAGCCTTCCTCATTCTCCCAACCATATTATGTGGGAGTGTGACAAAGGCACTTATTCCCCTGAGAGAGATATTTATTCTCTTTCACGGGTAAATTGTGATTACTTGCAAAAAATAATTTATACAATGTATCATCTAATCTCATATGTTTTTTGTTTACTCTTTACTCCAGAATTCACTGGTTTCTTTTCTATCTATTCATCTCTTCAGTCCACACAGGTTGATCTGCGCAGTCAGCTCTGCATAACAAAAAGTAAGTCAAAACTATTTGATCTATTGCCATGGCACCACTGAATATACTTTCCCTGAATGTTCAGGGAATAAATGTCCCTCAAAAAAGGACCAAAGCCTTCCGTACTTTCCATAACAAGAAGGCTCACATAGTATGCCTCCAAGAAGCACACTTCACCAAAGATTCTACTCCAAAATATATTTCTCCTTTTTATCAACAAATTTACACGGCTTCTGCCTGTACCAAGCAAAGGGGAACTCTAATTGCATTTCACCGATCCACACCATTCACCTTATCATCAGAAATTAAAGACCCAGAAGGTAGATACCTGATACTCATGGGTTATATAATGGATACAGCAATCACGGTGATTTCCTACTACGCTCCTAACAAACAACCTACACCATTCCTCTCACATATATTACAAGTGATTAATACACACAAAATAGGAACAGTGATAATGTGTGGGGATTCGAACCAGGTCCTCCTCCCATTTCTAGATAAATCACCTTTTACACCATCCAAAATAACCTCTAGATTACCTTTTTCTCAACTTCTTTCCAAATACAATCTGGTAGATTCATGGAGAGAAAGTAACCCAATGAAAAAGAAATTCACTTATTTCTCGCACCCTCATCAAACCTTCACCAGAATAGATCATATTTTTCTAACAATAGGAATGATACCAGAAATTATTGCATCAGATATAATTCCGATTCCGTGGTCTGACCATAATGCAGTATACACTACTATAGCCTCAGCCATACCAAAAGCGCATGACCCAACGTGGTACTTACCGGACATAATGCTCAAACACCCACTACATCAGATGGCCATTGAACAAGCTTTAAAGGAATACATATCAATTAATAATACAACAGACATCTCCCCAATAACACTGTGGGAAGCTCATAAGCCTGTCTTGCGTGGTACAATACAAAGACAAATGGCACTATTTAAACGGGAACGCAAAAATCTAGCAAAAAAACTAGAACTCAATTTTAATGCAGCCTACATATCATTTCAAGATAATCCATCTCAGAGTGCAAAATCTCATCTGGAAAAATCTAGATTGGAATACGATCTATTTCTCACTGAGTCAGTTGATAAATCCCTCAAACGCTCCAAACACAATTTCTACATGAATACAAACAAACCAGGTACATATTTGGCTCGGGCATTAAATTCAACTAACAAATCTTTCAAACCAATACGTTTGAAATTATCAAAAAATGTTTACACTTGTAATCCAGTTAAAATAGTCCATAAATTTCACTCACATCTCGCAACTTTATACAAGACAAACAATGAATTTAATCCTACAGAGGCTGAATCCTTCTTCTCAAAAATAACCTTACCTGAGTTATCTCAGAATCAAAAAAGCAGTTTGGATGAGCCTATAACTATAGATGAAGTTGCTAACGCCATAAAAGACCTAAAACTTAACAAAAGACCAGGCCCAGACGGCTACTCGGCTTTATACTATAAAACATTCTCAGAAATACTCTCTCCCATTCTCACTAAAACTTTTAACAAACTTCTAGATGGACATTTTTTTCGGCAAGAAACACTAATGGCAATTGTTTGTATGATCCCAAAACCCCTTTCTGATGATACTTCCTGTGTGAATTATCGGCCTATCTCTCTGTTAAACCTCGATATTAAATTATTAGCAAAAATAATAGCAAAACGCCTCAATAGCATTATAGGAAAATTAATACATAGAGATCAAGTAGGCTTCATGCCAATTAGACAGGCAGGCGATAATATACGCAGGGCAGTGTTATTGGCACATATTGCTAAAAAACGGAAAATCCCTTTATGTTTTCTATCTCTCAATATTAAGAGGGCATTTGACACAGTATCCTGGCAATATATGCAATATTCATTACAAAAATGGGGTTTTGGACCCTACTTTTTAACATGGATCAAAGCATTATATAATAAACCCAAAGCCTATATAAAATATGCTGGATACAAATCTGAAGCCTTTAATATCGAAAGAGGTACCCGACAGGGTTGCCCATTATCTCCCTTATTATTTGCCCTTATACTCGAACCCATGGCCCAATACATCAGAACAAACCAAACTATAACTGGCATTGAAGTAGGAGGTATTACACACAAATTATGTATATTTGCAGATGATATATTACTTTTTCTATCATCACCACAGGTTTCTGGTCCTAACTTAATACCAGCTCTTGATGGATTTGCAGCCCTATCCGGCCTTATGATTAATCCTAAGAAATGCCTAGTGCTTAATATTTCACTCACAAACATGGAATTGATCCCGACTAGGGCTGCACTCCCATTCACATGGGCAGAAAAATCAATCCCATATCTTGGAATTCATTTAACAGCATCTCATTCTGACTTATTCTCAACCAATTATCCTCCTGTATTAAGACAGATCACAAATCTAATAAAACAATGGTCGCAACTTCCTTTATCCTGGATGGGGAAGATTAATGCAATCAAAATGACTATTCTACCCAAATTGCTTTATCTATTCAGAGTCCTCCCTATTCCAATTCCTTCCTATTTTTTGAGAATAGTACAAAAAAGAGCAACTTCGTTTATATGGGGCTCTTCTAAACCACGTATACCTATACACACACTACATCTTCCCAAAAATAAAGGAGGCCTGGGATACCCTAATTTTACTAACTACTACAGAGCAGCACATTTGGCCAGTCTGTCCAAATACCATGCAAAACAGGAAATCCCATTATGGGTATTTATAGAGGCTTCAGAAAATGACCCTCTATTAATATCAAATTTATTATGGCTTGATCCTAAAGACCGCTTTAAAATTCATAATCCCATAACTAAACACTTCTTATCTCTCTGGGATAAACTAAAAACCAAATATCAGTTACAATCTCCACACAATCCTCTCCTTTCTTTTATCAGAAATCCGGCCTTTTATCCGGCATGGATCTACCCAAATTCTTTTAAAGCTTGGACAACATCAGGCATTCAGACACTAAATGACTTCATAGCATCTAAATCATTCCTTTCATTCCCATCGCTTAGAGAAAAATATGATCTACCAAACTCTGAGATATTTAGATATCTCCAAATCAAAAATTTCTATACACCATTCCTAAAGGGGGATACACCATTATCCCAATTATCCATTTTTGAATCAATCTGTACAAAAGATCCATTTGCTAAAGGTACAATTTCATCACTTTATAATCAATTATATGGAGTAGCAAATCTTAATAGACCCTCTTACGTTCAGAGGTGGGAGGAGGACCTGGGACGAACTTTAGAAGACACGGACTGGTCTAACATATGGCTCACATCTAAGTCATCTTCACCCAACATCTTAGCACTGGAGACAAATTATAAAGTCCTAACTCGCTGGTACCTTGTACCCGCTAGAGTGGCAAAATATTCACCTAATACCTCAGCTCTTTGTTTTCGAGGATGCCCAGAAATAGGCACATATTTACACATATGGTGGACGTGCCCAGTAATCCAAACCTTCTGGAAGGAAGTCTTCGTGATTGCATCTAAAATATTTAAAAAAATAATACAACCAGATCCATGTTTAACTTTACTTAATCTAAAACCGGAATGGTTAACACTCTCTCAATTCAAACTAATGATCCAACTAATAACGGCTGCAAAACAAACAGTGGCCAAGGCATGGAAATCTCCTACATTGGTACTAGCAGAAACAATTCACAGAATGAATAATACAATGTCCCATGCTAAGATGGTAGCCATCGATCAAAATCAAATTCCAAAATTTGAAAAACTTTGGCATCCTTGGATAAAACAACAGTTCCTGTCAAACTTCAATGACTCTGTCCTGTTGCCATGGTAACAGGTTAAATGACTTACAGAGACACCCATTCTAAGGCTTCAAAGAGAACTAAAAAGAATAATAAACTGACGAGCGGGACAACCTTGTGGACCATACCTCTACCTTTCAACCCTTTTTCTTCTTTCTCTTTCCTTTTCTCCACCTTACGATTAAAGCTCATTATCAGAATTTATTTGACCTATATACACTCTACTTGTAAACAATATGTATAGTAGGTATAAATCATTTAAATACCTACAAAAGTAACTAAGGAAATTATATATATCTTTAATTTAGGTTTACGTGAACCCAATGTTTAATATTTGAAATTTCAAGATATTTACCTATATAAACCCTACTGTAAAACAATGAGCTTACTTTATAGATCCTTGTAAACTTACTTTATGTATCTTTATAACATTGTATACTCAATAAACTTCTTTTGACAAGGAAAAAAAAAAAAAAAAAAAAAAATCATGAGATACAAGGGAATAGGACTCTATAAAAAAACACTATTATTACTGGAAATAATCAACATTCTAAAAGGCTATGTGCTCTTTTCACTGTTGGACTAAAAAATACCTGTTAAAGATAGTTGAGTGAGCAAAGTTGAGAGGGGATTAACATTCTGATCATTATGCAGTATAAAATTTCAAAAGATATTTTGTTGTTCATTTCTTGGAAGTGGTGTTCAGTGAATAGACAGTTTTATAGGAAATATGTAGAATAAGCTCAATTGCATATACAGTAGGTCATTGTCGTATTGATGTATGTCAAGGGTATATGCTGTGAAATTATACGTGTGTTTGCAAGTTACAAAAGGCAAGCAAATAATTGTTTGTAAACTCAATCTCCATGGAGCATTAAACAGAACATTGGTATGTATTCTAACCAGGAATGGATACAGAATAGTGTAAAAAATGTTTGCATGAATCAAGATAAGGTTACTCGTCTAGGCCTTTGTCTTCCCTTTCACAGCTCCTGTCAAACTCCTTCCAGGATTAAATGTGGTGAACAAATCAGGGTGAAGCTCATTAGGATATGCCGTTTATCCTTTCAGAATAAAGTATTGTGAGTAGTTTTTTTGCTCAGATAAGGAAACAATGGAAATTACAATTGAATTTCTGAAATTTTGGCTTGCAAATAAACAATTTTTGCTGTAAAATATACAAAGTAAAAAAGTATAGTAATAGCATATAATTTAGGCCAACATCATAGTGGTAATGGATCAAATGAACTTGCGGATAAAAGGATTTTTTTTTCATTACCATCAAGGTCATCTATATATGCACATGCAGATTTGTTAAAGGTGGATTCATCTTTTTTCAGCCCAATAAACTAGGTGGAGTTAGAGGTTTAACATCAATTTGTTACGGAAAGAGCAGGTACGTGTATAAGGCCTTTTTCACATGTATGGTTGGGGAAAGGGGGTGGTAAAACCAGGCAGCTGAGCCATGGTTTTACTGCCCTCTAGCCCCTCACCGGAAGTGTAATATTATAGCTTGACAGGGCTGTACAGATGCAGCAGCCGTGATGCTTTGCTTCACAACTATGGTAGTTTGTACTCGTGGAACCGCCTATCACATTCGCCTATTAAGATCAAAGGGGCCATTAACACATCAAACTCGCCCAATGAGATCAATGTGGCTGCACCGCACCTGCACGCCATGCTTAGCCTGCAGTTGCACAGCAGTCCCAAAATGCAAAAAAAAAAAAAGAAGTGTAAAAAACAGGTGTCAGGATGCGGCAGTAGCGCCTGCCAGCCATTGCTATACTACCTCCTGGAAAACGATCCACCATGGATCGTTTTTCAGATTGGTAAGCATTACCGCCAGTGTAAGAGCCCTAACGCATTGTGTACACTATTTACAATTATTTGCTGGCAGGTAAAAGGAACTGTGTTAATATGACAGGTTGTGATAATTCATACATTTTTTACTATCCGGTAAGGATTCAGAGTCTGCTTCAAAGAATAAAGTGATACTAAGGGTCATCATACAAATTATAATCTGGCAGTATAATCTTTGTACTATTAAAATTAAACTTACAAAAATTATGTAACATGAGGACGTACCCATTACATTGTAATGTGTGTGTGGTGAACTAAAAGGATAATATTTTAAATTAAATTTCATCTGCTAAGCTAAAGACTACCTGACATGCTGTAGATTGTTTTTCTGACTTTCCTGCTGCTTCAGTCAGTCTCCCCAGCACTGGATGGTATATCCAGACTCAGGGTGTCTCCTGTCCCTTTAAGGGTTCTGTGGAGACACACTTCTGTGCAAGCTCCCAGCCTTGAGTAGTGCTGAATGGTTGTGCATTCATTTAAACACACAGCCCATGCAAGCCACTCCCTCCTCCAAGCTGATTGGCTGCTGGTACCTGTGCAGTTCCCTTTAATGCATGGGTGATGGGTGAATGCATGCTCTCACCCATGAGAAGGTTGGAAAAGCTGAGGGACCCTGTGACAGCAAAAGTGAAGAGGCATTAAGCATTTACGTAAACATACCGTGATTTTTTACAGCTGTCACCTCTACACTTCATTTGCCTCCTCCATTCTGCTTCTTGCTGCTCTCTATCGCTTCTCTGGTGATGCCAAGACTTGCTGCAGGTAGATAAGTCAGTGTAATATACACAGAACATTCTTATAGACCACTATAACGTAGCCCATGCAACCTCTGAGGTAGCTCCTCCCCACTCTGGCAAAATAGGTGATCCTGTGAGCAACAACATTTCAGTCTTTCTGGCTTTCTTCCGAAGAATCGTTGATGAGCCTGCTTCAGTCTCTTCTTTGGCAAGTACCTTTCTACTCTTCGGATACAGTTAATTTACATTAGGACAGTAAACAATTCAGTTCCAAACTCCCTCAGCTGAATTCAAACCTCCATACCTTGGAAGCCTTCCAAGACCTGGAAGCAGCTGGAAACATTGATTCTGTGTCCCTCATCAGAAAGTCTGCCTGGTCTCTTGAGCCTTTTTTCCAACCCCTTCAAGTCTCCACTGTGGATGGCACTATCTTTTTTTTTTTAATTAGAAACAAAAGTTTATTGAGTTTTTTTTCTTTCGGTACAAAAAAGTTATGCAGAGAAATTGTACAATGTAACATACATAGTAAGTATAATCGTGCAGCTCAATAAACTTCATATAAAAATAAACAATTATTAAACAAATAAAGTGAGTTCAAACGGTATTGTTGGTGTCAGTTTTTTCCATATACGTTAAAGACCATATATATATATATATATATATATATATATATATATTTATATATATATATATTGTACGTTTACATATTGACAGTACCTTGTCCAAAGGGTAAATTGCACAGGCATGAAATGTGTCAAGCAGTATTACGAGGTGCAAGTTGTACAGGATTTCAGCCATCTGTCCCAAATTTTATTATATTTGGCTGGGCACCCTCTATTCCAGTGGTCATCAACCCTGTCCTCAGGGCCCACTAACAGGCCAGGTTTGCAAGATTACTGAAATACATCACAGGTGATATCATTTGCTGCTCAGTGATTGCAGTATTCTAGTCTGCATCTCCCCAAGGTAATACATAAAACCTGGCCTGTTAGTGGGCCCTGAGGACAGGGTTGATGACCACTGCTCTATTCATGTAAACCACTTTTTTATACGTGTATGTGTTATTGATCTCTGCAAGCCAACAGCGTAAGGGCTGCTGCCTGGATCCAGTTGCGAGCTATTATTTTTCTTGCTATAAACAATGTTTCATGTAAGAAATGACGTGTAAATGTATCTATTGCATCTTCAGGGAATAAGCCCAACAGACATTGTTTGGGGTCCAGGGACACTGGTGAACCCATTTGATCGTGCAAGAATTGGACTATTTGAGACCATTATCCCTGGATCCGAGGGCACTGCCAAAAAATGTGATCAAAGGTATCAACAGAGATCAGGCACCTGGGGCACTTATCGGTGCGAGATGGACAAAATTTTGCCAGACGCTGTGGCGTCAGGAAGGCCCTATGGGTAATGTAGATTTGTATAAGTCTGTCAGACAGTTTGGGAGATACTAGTTTGGGAGTCTCTAGTATTTCACCCCAGTCTTCGTCTTCTATTTCACCTGCCCCATCTGTCCATTTCTGTTTAAATGAGTATGCTAATTTGGTTGTAGAGGGCGTTATGAGCATATTGTAAAAGAGGGATATGAGTTGACGTGGTTCTTCTCAAAGAATCTTTTCGAGTATGTCTAGGGAGGATAAAGTGGGATATGTGGCTGTAAACTGAGTGTGAAGGGCATGACGTACCTGAAAGAAGCAAAATAGCATATGATTTGGGAGATCAAATTCCATTTTTAACTGGTCAAAAGTTTTGATTTCTCCATTATAGAGTACATGTGATAATAGACATATTCCCCGAGATATCCAAATGGAGGGGTCAGGTACCTGGAGAAGCTCCGGAAGGAATTTATTCTACCAGAGAGGGGTGTCACCATGGAATACTGGGTAATCCATCCTTGAGGTCACCAGGTCCCAAATCCTCTTGTGCTGGAATGAGAGTTTGGAACGATGAGGAGATATCATCGTGCCCTTTAGTCCTCTCAGTATATCACAAAAGGGGTGTGGGAACCGTGAGTCAGTTGAACCGGATACAAGGGCCAGATACCTATGTGTATCTAACTTGTCTATATGATAGAAATGTGAGAGTTGAGTGGCTAAGTAGTAGGTCCCAATATCTTGAACAGCAAGGCCCCCCTGTGTCGTCGGGCACTGTAATGTCTTCCATGAGAGTTTGTGCCTGCCTGGTCCCCATATAAAGGATTGTAAAAGTGTGTCCATGATTTTAAAATATTTGAAGGGAATGTATATTGGGGAGTGCCATATCACATATAGAATTTTAGGTAAAAGTATAATTTTGATTAGTCTTATACGACCCATCACCCCCACCGGTAGTCTTGCCCATGTTTGGAATTTAGACTTAATGAATGGGACTAGGGGCTCCACATTTAGGGGATGAAGTCTGCCAATGACCTGGAGATCTGTATGCCCAAATGTTTAAGAGTGCTCACTCTTACTAGGGGTAAACTAGCCTGCTCTCTCGATGGGGGGAATATATCATACGAAAGGATTTGGGACTTATCCCGTTCATTTTCACAACTAATCAAAATATGATTTCGCGCAGTGATCTCATAACCCGGGAAGGATTTCCTCTAGGTAAGGTATTGTTAAAAATATAATAACGCAAAACTAATATATTGCATAAAGTGCGTAAGTGCATATACAATCAATTAAGAAGTAATATATTCATAAATACATAACCAGGGGCGGACTGATAACTCATGGGGCCCCCCGGGCAATAGGAGATTATGGGGCCCCCAGGCAATCAGAGATTATGGAGCCACACAGTATACACACACAGTATACAATTACACAGTATACACATACATGTACACACAGTATACACAGACAGATGTAAAAAAAACACAGATTTGTACATACTGTCCCTGGTTTTACTGAGGCTGGCAACCCTGATGGGGCCCCCTAGTGGCCCAGGGCCCTCGGGCAGTGCCCAAGTGGCTCAATGGTCGGTCCGCCCCTGTACATAACTGATGCGCATAAATGGATGCTTTTACATAGCTAGTGAACGCTATCAAAAAAACTGGTGAATAAAGTGCCAATAATAATTAATAAGTGCAATATATAATGAATAGTCCAGAAATCAAATAAGAGAAATAAATGGAAAGACTAGGCCCTCTTAAATGGTTGAGCTGTATTAGGAAGTCCTGAACAGGGATATAATATGCTTCCAATCGGTGGTTTCTTAATAATAGAGTGTAGTAGTGTTGCCCTTTAAAAACTTCCTGTAAATATGGTCTCCCAAAACTCTCACCTCAAAGCTGTTAAATCATAGCATCTGCGAGTTCAGGTCCATGGATGTTGTCACTGCCGTGTGTCAGTGTGGCAGGCTGTGAGTTTCTCCTCCAGGATCCCCTGCTGTGATTCCTAAAATAGCTCCAGTGTAGCCAGCACAGTAATAAGGGTAAAGAAGGGAGAGAAGAAAGGGGGCTCCACTGGTGTAGTATGTTAAAATATAGGGATGTTTATTTGAATGAATAAAAGTGGACTCTTACATTTAGACACAAGGTTAAAAGCAAATAGAGCAAACAATGCTAGTGTGGCGCTTTCAGCGCACTCTCACTTCTCCTCCTGTGTACGTCTCGCTCCGGCCAATCCCTACGCGTTACGACACCGTCACGTGTCTTCATCTGGGGAACCGGATTGGTTGTATTATTCTCTATTATATGGCGAGATACCGGAAGTGTTGTAGCGGTCATCTTAACTGTGGTCAATGTTAGATTTACATGGCGGCCATTTTGCCATAGGCTGATAGATAGTGTATGTTGGCCATTTTGTTGTGGCTGAAGTGTGATTTGTCTCTACATGTATGAACTGATGTTTGCGGCCATCTTTTTGGTAGGAAACATCTAAATGTACATAGATGTAATTGTATTTATTTCTCATAAGCCGCCTGAAAGTAATATTAAATGAGGGAAGATATATTAAGTAAAACAAGACTATTAAGGTATAAATAAGATATTGAGGTAGTCTTATGGATTAGTGAAAATTAAATAATAGAAAAAATAAGATAAAAATAAAGAAAATTCAAAAACATTGGAATAATTAATTATTCACTATTATTTTTATATTATTTTTATATTTTTTCTATTATATTTTCTATTATATTATATGTTATGAGATCACTGCGCGAAATCATATTTTGATTAGTTGTTTGTATTTATATGTGTCACTGTGCACATTTCAGATTTTGCTGCATTTATCTTGTTTTTATTTCATCATAAGTAAGTGATAGCGCGAAGGACACTTAACACTAGCCAGTTCATTTAAAGCCCTGAGAACCTGCCAAAGTTCTCTATAATTTATAGGGCCGTCTGGAGGGAATGACCTGAGTCCGAGAGATATAGGATCATGTAATCGGCGTAAAGCCCTACCTTTTCCTCCACTACGCCTGATGCCAGACCGTGAATATCCGGATGTTCTCTAAGTGCCACTGCCAGGGGCTCCACTGCCAGCGCATACAGTAGGGGTGAGATGGGGCGTCCCTGCTGCATCCCCCGTGAAAGTGGGAATTTGGCAGAGGTCCATCCATTAGCCGGATGGCACTATCTTTACTTGTAGACCTATCCTCTTAAGATGTCTATTGGCATGCTTTGTCACAAGACCATCTCCATGTGTGTTCTGCCAAAAGCCACATCATCCTGGCCTCCCCTGACTCTAACATGCCCCAGTGCTACACTGGACTACTTCTCAGTTATTTGCCTGTGGGCCCTTCTGTCATTCTATGTGCCTCACCAAAGACATGCCATTCAAGTCTCTCCCTTTGGTTATCTTAGAGGTTTCCATTTGGCTGACTATATGGATTACTGTGACATCTTCTCTAAACACAAGATGGATCGGTTACCACCCCATTGTTGTGTCACCTTATTCCAGGCTCTAACCCTCCTAAAGGATGAGTATATCCATTCAGTCTTCCAGAGACAATGGCCATAGTGGAATACAAAGCAGAGAATCTCTAAAAATACTTTATCCACAAACCCTCTTTTTTTGCTCCAACAATCACCAGGGCTGTCCTTTTTGTGTATACGGACATCTGCCTGGGAGAATATAGCTGACTTTCTTCTAAAAATGCTTATTGTCTGGTTGTCTCTGGCTTCATCGTTGATTGGGAACATGCATGAACCAAAAGAAGTTAGAACTCCTAATCTGTTGTTTGGGGGCAGAGACTCAAAACATTACAACCACTGCATCAGCATGACAACAAAGCAATTAACAATTTACTCATTATGGTTTTTTTTAACCCTTTCATGACTAAGCCTATTTTTGAAATTTGGTGTTTACAAGTTAAAATCCGTATTTTTTGCTAGAAAATTACTTAGAACCCCCAAACATTATGTATATTTTTTTAACAGAGAATCTAGAGAATAAAATGGAGATTGTTGCAATATTTTTTATCACACGGTATTTGTGCAGCGGTGTTTTAAACGCAAATTTTTGGGAAAAGGGACACTTTCATGAATTTAAAAAAAAACAAACAGTAAAGTTACCCCAATTTTTCTGCATAATGTGAAAGATGTTACGCCGAGTAAATTGATACCAAACATGTCACGCTTTATAATTGCACGCACTCGTGGAATGGGGACAAACTACGGTACCTAAGAATTTCCATAGGCGACGCATTAAATTTTTTTTATGGTTACCAGGTTAGAGTTACAGAGGAGGTCTAGTGTTAGAATTATTGCTCTCGCTCTGACGATCGCGGCGATACCTCACATGTGTGATTTGAACACTGTTTACATATGCGGGTGCGACTTCTGTATGCGTTTTCTTTGCTGCGTAAGCTCACGGGGACGCTTTAAAAAAAAAATTTTTTTCTTATTTATTTTATTTATTTTTATATTTATAAATTCTGTTAAAAATTTTTTTTTTTATGACTTTTATTGCTGTCACAAGGAATGTAAACATCCCTTGTGACAGTAATAGGTGGTGACAGGTACTCTTTATGGAGGGATCGGGGGTCTAAAAGACCCCCGATCCCTCCTTTGCACTTCAAAGTATTCAGATTGCCGAAAGCGGCAATTCTGAATACTGTGTATTTTTTTAAAACCGGCGCCATTGGCAGCCGAGTAAACGGGAAGTGACGTCATGACGTCGCTTCCGCATTTACAATTAGAAGGCTGGAACGAAGCCACCCAAAAAACATACACAGAGTTAGATGATAATTTTATTTTGAGAACTAAGTAATAAGTACACCAATAATTACAGCATGATTTCAGCATCACTTGTTATAATTGGACCATATCTGATCATTCTAGGGCTTGCTAACTGGCTGCACCTGGACTGAGATGTTCTTATTTTTAATAACATGTTGGAAATTTTTGGAAAGTGAGGAGGAGAAAGAAGCAGTGGCGGCTGGTGCTCCATTTTGGGGGGGGGGGGCAGCAAACAAACCACCCGCCACCCAACACCCCCAGTCGTCCATCCACCCACCAGTCCCGCACTCACCCCATCTAGGTCGCGGGCAGCTTCGGATCATTCCTGGGTCTCTTCCACCTCAGTGGCTTCACAGCGGCTTCACTGTGGCTTCCCCTGCGTCTCCTCTTCAGCAGCTTCCTCCTCACCGCCCAATACAGTTTCTTCTCCTCTCAGCCAATAGGGTCTCAGGACCAGCTTCCTGATTGGCTGGGAGGAAAATCAGGAATCAGGAAGACAATAGTGAATATTAATTCACTATTGTCACACAACTGGGCGGGCTCTGTGCCCAGAGCCCACCCTTTTTGAAGCCAATTAGAGCCTCCGGCTCTAATCATGTGCTTCGAAAAAGAAAAAAAACATTGGAATCCATGCATCCGGCGCCCTGCATGTAGATTAGGGGCCAGGCACATGGATTGGGGGGCGGCGTCCCTGCACCGCTGTATGGATGGGCCGCCACTGGAAAGAAGGATGAAAATTAACACACATGCCAATGTCATTATTAACAAATTATCACAATAGGTCCTGCTGCTCCAGTTAGTCACTAAATGGAAGATATCTTTTGGTTCGTCACTCCTGGGCATACATCTTTCTATGGGCACCTCTTAATAACATCTGTCTTGAAAGAAATAGGTTGACCACCATTGCTGATCTTCTTTTAAAAATGCTAGATGTCTTGTTTTATTGCAAACATTTAATAAAATAGAATGGGAACTATACCACAGTAATGAGTTGCAATAAATTATATTATTGTCATGATTTTCATTATTTTGTCAGTAATGGTAACACCACAATGTCACTTTATATCACCTTCCTGACATGTACTATCTGCATTTGAGACCATGAGCGATTCAGGAGAGGTCTAAAGTGGCCAGCTCCTATATAGCAGACTGCTTATTTAAATCACCTGTGTAAGACAAAGTACCCTATATACTCGAGTATAAGTCGACCCGAATATAAGCCGAGGCACCTAATTTTACCACAAAAAACTGGGAAAACTTATTGACTCTAGTTTAAGACTAGGGTGAGAAATGCGCAGCTACTGTAAGTGGAAAAGAGGGTCAACAATGCCCATTTGCAGCCTCACTGCGCCCATTTGCAGCCATAGGTCCCCCGAACTTCAAACTCTGTAGTTAAGGGTTCCTAGAGGTCCCCTAGCTGCAGCCAAAATTTGCAGTCTCTGGACCCAAAGTGTCCCGAAATGACATTGCTGCAGATGGACACAGTTGACCGAATTTGGAGCCCCGTATCTCGGAGCCACTTAGTGCTAGGCACCCCAAATTTGGTCTACAAACCCAGTGGAACTAGCACTACAACATATCCAAAGCATGGCATTCCTAGCACCAAGTGTCCCCAAAATACGGGGCCCCAAATTCGGTTCAGAAAATGTCAAGCACTTTTCTGCAGCAGAGAATGACATTTCCCGAACTGACTTTGGGGCCCCAAATCTCGGGGCCACTTGGAGCTAGGAACCCCAGCTATGGATATGTTGTGGTACTAGTTCAACTGGGTTTGCACACCAAATTTGGGGTTCCTAGCACCAAGGGGCCCCAAGATATGGGGCCCCCAAAGTCGGTTCGGAAAATGAAATTTTTTGCTGCAGAAAAGTGATTGACTCGAGTATAAGCATACTCGAGTATATACGGTATGTGTTCCACAATAGCGCCCCAGTAGCATATTCTACTGAGTGATGGATCAAAGGACCATAAGTGTACCTAAGAATATCATAAGAGCTAATGGGTGCTAGAGGGGGGATAAATTATACCAGTACTAAAGCATATTTTTAAATACATTTTAATGTGTTATTATTAAAGTTATGTTTTATGGAATATGCTAATTGAGGTGAGTACCTTTAAAGTGGTTC
Organism: Aquarana catesbeiana; assembly: GCF_042186555.1. Lineage (NCBI taxonomy): Eukaryota > Metazoa > Chordata > Amphibia > Anura > Ranidae > Aquarana > Aquarana catesbeiana. Next base: position 563,021,780 of record NC_133324.1, read on the forward strand.
TAAAGCATAAAGGTTTTTTCGACCTACCCTCGTTTCCCCCGCAGGCTCTTGGGACACGTCACAGGTCCCAGGAAACTGCAGGACCATTCACGGGGGACAGCACTTTCATGCACATTTGGCAGCTGGCTGTGGAGTCACTGTCGATTGCCCACAGTTAAGATGCCGATGCCTGCACCCAAATATTGGCAAAGAGCTGGGTTGGGTGAGGACATCGCTGGATCCTGGAAAAGGTACACGTGTGTCTTTTAAAAGTCAGCAACTACAGTATTTGTAGCTGTTGGCTTTTACATTTTTGTTTACAAGGTGAAGAACCACTTTAAGAATTTAAGAAATTGGTAATACAACCCCTGGCAAAAATGATGGAATCACCAGTCCCTGAGGATGTTCCTTCAGTTGTTTATTGTTGTAGAAAAAAAGCAGATCACAGACATGGCCAAAAACT